>NC_053115.1:29287331-29494831 GCF_010015445.1 Perca fluviatilis
TAGAAGCATGCTGCATGTTGACTGGCTCACTGACGCTAATGAGATTTACTCCTTAGGTACTGAAATTGGGTATAAATGACGAGGCATTTTTCGATACTTCAGAGGCAATTCGGTCTGTGCCTAAAAAGTATTGAATTCGGTATCCAGCCCTACTGGAAACATACTTGAGTTCAGTCAAAAACACTTAAAGGACAACACACAGAGATACTCTGTATACAAAGAGTTTGGAGGGTGTTTTTTTAATCACATTACCAAAAGCAAAAAAACAAGAGCAAAAGTGTTGGATGAAACTGTGTGTTCCACAGCCAAAAGGTATTATATCATTAGCGAACTACATTGCACATTGAAGACCCCACAAGGTTCTTGTTTTAAAACAAGTCAGCTGGAGACTCAGTAACTCACAGAACAAAAGTTAATTAGACTACCACTGGCTAAAAAGGAGAAACTGCTTTCGTTTACTTCTGTCTAAAATCGAGGACCAACTGTTTAAAAAAAAATGTTTTTTTTTTGTAAATCTGCAACTGATATCATCGTAAACTGATCATATGTGTTGTGCTAGAATGGAAAGCTGCCAGGCGTGGCAACAGTAACTAAGGGGGGTGGGGCTTCAGGACGGGTCATTTGACACACCTGGGACACACAGAGTGCACCTTACGGACAAAAGAAGCAATCCAGGCTGATCCGGGCTGCTTTACAGTTGCTGTGTGTCATCGCTGAAAATTGAACAGTGGTGTATCCTGAATATAATGATAATCCATGACCATTAATTGCAAGGGGTCTGATAGTGGAAGTAGTCCCTTCTACAGTTACTAGTATATTTGTGCAGACTACACACGGTCAGGTCACAGCTACATACAGGTTTCTTAACAACACGTATGCAGCTGTGACATGTATTTCTTTTCTTCTTAGAATGTGAATATGAATTTTATGCCTTAAAGTGGAAAAATGTAATGAGTTTTGTGTCCTTCAGATCACATGATGTGCAAAGATAAACGCTGAGCTGTGGACTGACTCCGACTGCTCTCCACTTATTTCCGTTCCGACACGGATGCTTTCTGAGCTTCATTACAGGCTTCATTTAACACTTCAGAGTATCTGCACACCTGACCACGACTCACCTTAGTGGTTCGGTTTGGAAAAAACTGCTCGTTTATCTCAACTCTGTCATGGACTATTGAATGTTTACACCTCCACATTTTTTCTTCTTCTAGCACCAACACTTTAATATAATTATGAGCAGCCTGTCGGATCAGTTCAGTTACACTCCTGGGCTCCATCTTCTCTCTGTTCTCTTCTGTTCTTTCAGGAAGAAACTGAACTTCAGTGCCCCTGCTTCATGCCCACAAAGAATGCAGGACATTTCAAACTAAGCCAAAGTCATTTTGTATCAGTGAAAACAGCTGCAGACTACAAACACTGATTATTAAGTACCAACCTTAAAAATCCTTTGAATTACACTGTGGCTTTTGGGAGAGCCCTATTTTTCAGGGGTGGGAGGGTACTGTGCACATGCACGCACAAACATGAATGTGCCCCCCCATGTGTAAAATTATGCAACAAAGACAACAAAGAAACAGAAAAATTATTCACCGGTGTAACAGTTTTTTTTTTTTTTCTTTTTAAATGCTCTCCATCGAGAAACGATTAAAATGCCAACGCACAGTGGACGGGCGATGTTTGCATTACTTTGTTTAACAGACAAGACCAAGCCTGTATCCCATGGCAATTATGAACATGCCCACATCCTCAAATGTTTGTCTTACTGAAAACATAGCAAGATAACTTCGCCAACCCAAACTTCCAAGCTTCTCTAAACACAACACCCAATGCTCGCTGCACAGTAAAACATTCCGGAGGGAACGTCGCAATGCAAATACACAAATCATACGGTGTTGGTAAGACACCAGTTTTCAGAAATTGTTATGCCAGATAAACACACACGTTGACAAGTGCTTTACTAGTAGTCTATTATTTATTTAAGGAACCTAAATATTCAGGAAAATATAAATGTATACAGAAAGGAACCAGAGGCACCAAAAGTTAGGATTTTTCAGAGCTCTCCCTAAATTTCTCAAATGAGGCTTTCGTGGCGCTCTTTCAGAGAAGCCGAGCTCCACAAAGCTTCCCTGTATTTTGAACCATGTTTTTTTACTTACCGTAGTGGTCTGAATAGAAGACGACCCCCCCCCCCTTTTTTCAAGACTCATTTTTGTAAAAAATACTTAAAGCCAAATATTATTTTGGTAAAAACAACAGCCTACCTTGTTTTCATTTAATTTGAAATACCGGTAATTCTAATAAACACGTTGAATAAAACAAGGTGGGCTGTTTAAAATAAAACTATATTTTCAATATCTTTTTAGATGAAAGTGTCCCATTTAAATTAACGGTAAATATTTCCAAGGCCTTCAGCTGAATGACTGCTCTGGTAATGGGCATCACATCGTTACGTTTTTTTCTGTCACGTAATCACACACTCTCCTGTTTGCATTTTTAGACGGTGTATCATCTCCATGACAACACCTCGTTGTACTTCCGTTCTACTTCCCGACCTCCAGGCTTTTTGTAGCTGGATATATCATTTGTTTCGTCCACGTATGAATGTGGTAAACGTCAGTGATATTGAGATGCTCGCTAGTTACATTTCTAGTGAGGAATCGGCGAAAACACGTTTCATTTCTCTGAGTCACGGCTTTGTTCTAACGCCGCTGGGCGCTCCTTCTCTTCAGTCACTCCCTATCTCTCTCCACCATGTAACGTTACCGTGCTTGGGGCGCTCGTTAAGGCTCAGTCTAAAACTTTTTCGACCAGCCGTTTGCAACATTAAAATAAAATAGATTATGGATCATTTTATGTCTATAGTTTATAGCTGACTGCTCTGTTGGCTATTGAAACAGACAGACTGAATGACAGATCAGTTTTGATTATCAGTTTTACCAATAAAAGTACCCTATTTGGACATGCAGTTTTTCTTAAATCTAGCATCTGGCTGCTCGGCACTCTTCTAAGTTTGAACCAAGCGGCAGCCTACGCTGCTAAAAATAAAGCCAACAAGGAAGTGCCAAAAACTGCCATTCATCGAGTGGCCACTTAAGGCTTAAAACTTTTTTTTATAACTCTAAAAATATAGACTATCACTTTGAGTGACAGGTGGGCTGCCGCCTCAGGAGGCGAGCATAGACCGTAGACTTCATTGAGCCATACTTTGCTCCAACCAGGTTTCACCTCTTTGCCCATTTTTGGATTTGGCGATGGCAGGTACTGCCAAGACAGTGGACGGAGCCACCGGGATCCGCCCACTTTGAGCTTTAACTTGGCTCTTGAATCAGTGACGTCCAGGAGACTACAGCCACAGTCTAGGGTTGGAAGTTTGAACCATATATAATGAATCATGACATTCCAACAACAAACGTTGTTGAACGATCACACGGTTAACAGTGAACGACCTGAACATAACCTAGCATCAGGTGTTAATTACAGAAAGTGTTATCAGGTGGATATCTGTGTCTGGGCTGAGTTTAATTTGCACAGTACCTCAGGTCTGACGGGGTCCTCGATGCCGACCACCACGATGCAGGTGAGGTCATTCAAGATGTCGTTCTCGTTGTCCCAGTTTGGCTCTCCGGCCTCGGCGGGAAAGTCCCTGTAAGCCACGCAGATGGTCCTCAGCCCGTCGCACGCCATCGGCTCAATCACCTTACGCACCATCTCGTCACGGTCCTTCGGCTTGAAGATGCGAGGCTGACCCTGGGCGTCCAAGATATAGGAGCATCTGGGGAAGGAGAGGAGAGAGAGACAGAGGAGGGGGGAGGAGATCAGTAGGTAGGGTAAGAAATGCCATCCTATCATCCATCCATCCATCCACCCACCCACCCACCGAACCATCCATCCGGCCGTCCAACCAATCTATCCATCCATCCATCTGTCAAAACAAACTATCCATCCATCCATCCATCCATCCATCCAAAACCCACCCACCCACCCACCCATCCATCCATCCATCAGTCCATCCATCCATCCATCCGTCCAACCAACCAACCAACCTATCCATCCATCCATCCATCCAAACATACTATCCAGCCACCCACCCATCCATCCACTCTTTCCACCCATCCATCCATCCATCCATCCTCAGGTTATTTGATCTCTTTTCTTACTTTCTCAGGACTATCTCTGACGCTCCTTTGCTGTACATGCGGAAACCTCCATCAGCGTTCTTCAGCACCGTGCTCATGGACTTGCGGGAGGAGTTGAAGGTGTAAACCTTGTAGAGTTTCTCTTCGGGGATCTCATCTCTGATTGGCTGGTAGTCCCTCTTCAGCTCCAGCACCAGGCCCAGCAGAGCACACTCGGTCTTGTTGCCCACGTGGCGGGGAAGGCCACCTTCTTTTTCCGGAGACTGAGGAGGGACAAAAGGTTTGGATGTGATATGATATTAAGAGTTTAAAATTGGTTTTGTGTCATCGCGGGCACCAAGACTCCTTCTGCGTGTAGAGTTGTTGTTTGATTTTAATGACATGTTAGTTCACTTGCACAAGCATTAAGTCAGAAGAGAACAGAAGCTAACCCGAAGTTCTGACAGACGGTTTGATTTTTAGATCCTGTTTCAATCAACTAAAATAACCAAATTTGCCGAGCTTTGGGGCTCTTTGGGTTCCTTTTCATGCCATTTCTCTTCCTGATGAAGAACCGTTGTAGGCAGCAGATTATATCAGCTACAGCTATTTTACATATTTTGACTGTTTACTAAACCTGCAACATAGCAACTAGTCGAGCTTTCTTCAAGTAAACATCTTCTGTTTTCTTTAGAAAAACGAACATTTTGATGTCAGGTGCGCTGCAGCAAATCACAGCTCTGTTGATTGTAGCTAACGTGTTCAAGGGCGTTTTTAGACTGGGTTTAAAGAGAAGGTTTAGATCAGGTCTAGGTTCATGTTTGTCCTAGGTGTTGTGGTTGGATGCAGCTGTGACGGTGAAGCTCTCACCAGGATCTTGGTGGTGTACGCCGAGTTGATAGAAATGCTGTTGACCATAACTTCCAGAGTCTCTGGTTTGATGGCGTCGGGTTCAGGGACCGTTCTGTAGTGCGTGTCGCCGACGTACGCCTGCACCACCGTCATGCGGTTCATGGTCAGCGTGCCCGTCTTGTCCGAGCAGATGGCCGTGGCGTTGCCCATGGTCTCACAGGCGTCCAGATGACGCACCAGGTTGTTGTCCTTCATCATTTTCTAAAAAAATAGAGAACGAGGTCAGAGGCTGAGGTCTGCATTTAAACACAGTTTGGAAAACTACATGACTTGGCCTTAAAGTGGATGAAATAAGTGTTGTTATGAAATCCTAAAAACGGAAATGATTCTGTGAAGAGTTCAAAATGCAATCATCTTACATTTCTCCATAATCCTGCTTACCTTGACGGAGTAGGCTAGAGAGATGGTGACGGCGAGCGGCAGCCCCTCGGGAACGGCCACCACCAGCACCGTCACGCCGATGATGAAGAACTTGACAAAGTACTGGATGTAGATGGGGGTGCACTCGGCCAACCAGGTCCGACCCTGGACCGCGAAGGTGTCGATCACAAAGTAGAGGATGAGGATGACGACAGTCAGAGCCGACATGATCAGACCTGGTTAGAACGGGCAGAGTTTAGACACAAGCGCACGTCCTAACCACGACGAGTCCGTTTTTATATGTAGAGGCTACTGGTTTCCAGTGTGAAATATAAATTATACATCCCAAAATTGGGTTTTAGTCATAGTAGCTTTTGTTGTGGTAACGCTTTCAAAACACCGCATGGGATAATCCATTGTCCAATAACTCCCATAACACAAAGCCAGTACAAATGTATTTTGGGTATTAAAAAAGTTTGCGGACATATACCATGTAATCACAATTGGTTTGATTTAACCCTTGTGTTGTCCCTCTGTCAACCTTGAAAAAAAAAAAAAAAAACACTTGTTTTTTCGACATTTTTGATGCCTTTTTTTCAGTTTGTTTTTGCTTTTTCCAACGTTTTAAATTGTTAAATTTTTCGTCTACACATTTTCAGCACTTATTTCTACATCCCATATTTTCTGACATAAAACAAAAATTGAAAACGGGTCAAATTGACCCGAAGTCAACACAAGGGTTAAACCTTTGCTGCAGATCATTCCCTTTGCTCTCTTTCTCTCTCTCCATGTTCTCTGTCTGTCTCTACTATCAATTGTCAAATAAAGGCAAAATAAGCAAAAATAAATGTTGAAAAGTTTGAAAAAAGTTGCTGACTTTCATGTTCGTGAATGCGTTCATTCTTTAATTACTTGATTGTTTGATGAATGCAACATTTGAATATATCAGGCTTGTAAAACACACTGAAATCACAGGTGGTGATTGTGGTTAAACCATAGCCCAAAAAAAAGTATTATTGGTTTATGTTTGAGCAAGGCGGTGAGGTTGATTTTTTTGGATGCAAAACAAAAAAGGTATTAAGAGGAAGGGTCGGCAAATAATACCATTTAAAAAAAAAAAAAGTTATTTTCCTGTAATATTCGACTAATAAATATTTGCCTGTGTGTCGGACAACACCTAAGTGGAAAATCAGAAATAGGTTTGTCCAGGTGAAACAGAGAAATCCATTGCTTGTGTTCTTCTGCTTCACCTCGCCATTTCCTGTCAAAGTGTTTTGGTCCAAATTGTATTTCGGTGGTTTATAACTGAAGCCCTCCAGGCCGTCCTAAAAGCCCCTCAGTGTATTAAGGTCAATTGAAATGACACAGAAAATACCTTCAATTCCGGGATGAATCATGTTCCTGATAAAAACGTCCTTCCAATAAAACTGAGTGCATTCTGACCCTCTTCCTCCCAGTCCCTTCACTGCCTGAACACTTTGTGTGCTATTAAAAGGAACAGTCTGACATTTCTGGAAATCCACTTGTTCTTTGTCTTCTCCAGAGTCAGAGAAGAAGATGGGTACTGTACAGAGACAAGCTGGGTTCAAAAGTGTTTAGCAAGTGTGGTAAATAAAACACTACCACTACCAGGGGCCGCTAGAATCAACACAAACTGAAAGTTACATATAGCCACTTTATGCATGCTAAGGCACTGCTAAACATCAGTGTGTGTGTGTGTGTGTGTGTGTGTGTGTGTGTGTGTGTGTGTGTGTGTGTGTGTGTGTGTGTGTGTGTGTGTCTCACCAGCCTTCCCGATCTGTACAGCCAGTTTGGTAAGTTTGCCCTGCAGCACCGACTTCTCCTTCTTGGTCACGTTAACCTTCTTCACCGGTTTGGCCTCCTCCTTTTCCTCCGACTCGGTGGCCTCCTCGCTCTTCAGCGGCTGGATCTCCAGGGCAATGCCGTCCTGGGTTTTGGCTGGGAGGGGGAGGGGGAGGTGGGGTAAAGTGGAGGTTGGGAGGTAAAAGGAGTAGGAGGAGAGCGGGACCGGGGTTGAGAGTAAAGGGAGATGAGGAGGAGGAGCAGGTTTAGGAGAGGTCAGGAAATAGGTTTGTGATGAAGCAGAGGTGAAGATAAAGGAGGATGAGGAGGGAGGATATGGGACAGAGTGTTGAAAGATGGATGGTTGTATTTTTAAGAATGGAGATGGAAGAGAGGAAAGTTTTCAGCGTGGTCAGGATTGGGAACAGAGGATGAGGGAGGGAAGGAAGGCAGGACGGGTTAACAAAAGGTGAATGGATTAAATCAATAAATAATAATAAATTGGAAAACAAAAAAGGGGGGGGGGGTTTTTTTTTTTTTTTTTTTTTTGTGGAAAAAAAAAAAAAGGGAGGAGGGGGGGGGTTTTTTTTTTTTTTTTGGGATGAAGGTTAGAAAAGAGAGTTTTTTTGAAAGAAAAAAAAAGCAAAGTACGGATCAGTCGGAAGGGAAAGCTGAAAACGACTGGACGAGTATTTCTCAGAGATCAGAGAACTTTAACATCTTTATTAACATGGTGACCCTTTTGGCTGAATGCTGAGAGTAGCATCTCATCCATTTACGATCACAGAAGACTCATGAAAAAGGTCCAGGTAGCTTTCAGAGAGACGAGTTGGGAGCAGCAGATCATAATGAAGAGCAGCAGACAGAACAGAGAACAGCAGATACAACAGAGGATTTAATCAGGGGCTGTCAATCTCACACACACACACACACACACACACACACACACACACACACACACACACACACACACACACACACACACACACACACACACACACACACACACACACACACACACACACACACACACACACACACACAGAGAGTTTGTTTCACATCAGAGCTCAGAGTTATGAACGAGGCTGAGTTATAAAGTCTGGTATGGTGTCTGGTTTCTCATCCTGCTCGGCGGCTTTGCTCCTCATTTGCATAAACAAACTGTGTATTTGCAATTCACTTCATCAGCTGGGATGCTGTTTGGACTGTAGTACTGTAACGTGGAGCTCTTTGATGTGTTTGATCTCTGCTGCAGAGCTTACACTGAATTGGGCTGCACTCCCTCCATCCACTGCCGCTTGTCATATTTCCATAGCAAAGGAATGTGAGCTGGTGATGTACGTAAACTGAACAGATCTACTCTGATCTGACACGCTGAGTTGTGATGTGCCGTGTGTCCTCACGAACAACTGAGCTGACAACACTGACTGAAACGGAGATGGTTTATTAACAGCCAATCCTGGAAATGTTCTGATCCATCAGCTACCTGTACTGTCCAATATTAAACCCTGGTGGAGAGCCACTGCTGGTAACAATGTCAACATCACTTCTGGAACTAACAATACCAACAGATCATGGACATAAAGCAGCTTTAGATTCCTGGATGACCGCTAAGAAGTTTCTAAATGACCAGAAGACATTCAGGTTAGCTGGAGATTGGAGATTATCTTCGTATTTTCCTGTTTATATTGACGAAGACTGTTGGGTCATTGACTGTTAAGATCAGATAGAGATATAGAGATATAGAGATATAGATAGATAGATAGAGATATAGATAGATAGAGATATAGATAGATAGATAGATAGATAGATAGATAGATAGATAGATAGATATAAAAATATATAAAATTCTTTATTTTTTTTTTAACAGCTGTCTGCTGGAGAAAGTCACTGGAAGCAGCCAAAAGCAAATAATTAGAATCTGGACTGTTTGGGAAACCAATATTGTCCTCTTTTGTACCCTTTCTTTTTTTTTTTTGAGTTTTCAGCAAATTGAAATATATTAAAACTAACTGACTGATTGGACCTCATGCAAAAACGACTCGTAAAAACAGAAACAGACAAGGGAATGTGTTGCATTAAAGGAGTTATCCTGTCATATGATTCACGTGTCCATAAATCGACAGATAGAAACAGGTTGTTCTGAAGTGATTAAAGAGAACTTGTTGCATCCAATGATTCAAGCCTGTTGTATGATGCATGCACAGACAGACCGAGTGATAGATGTGGAAGAAGCTCATTGTGTTGTATTGTGAGTGTGAAGGTGGGAACGCTGTGAGGCTTACCGGGGGAAAGCTCCGAGGCGGATGTTTTATGGTATTAACATGATATATTTTATGTGTAGATGTGTTTTCCGGGTAAGTGAATATGCTTTTATTCTTCTATCAATGTGGTAAGGCGTTGCGGCCAATGTACTCTGATTTTGTCATTTTTAATTTTGTTGTGCTCATTTACATACATTGGGTTAGCAGAATATTAGAAACACATCCTTATATATTGCAATCAATTACAACACCACCACCAATTATGACCTCAATGCTAAAACATATGATTTAATTAACACCTTTACGACAGGCAGAACACTAATCGTTAAATGGATGATACTTCTAATAGATTCACACATTCCAATCTATTCCTGCGTAGGACAGGGTTACCTTCAACTAACCTTCTGTGTAGTACACTACATACAAGTATGAAATACATTTGAAAACCTGAATGCTGAAATATCCAACCTATCAATAGGTACTGTAAAAGTAGAGTTTATTGCAGAGCAGTTTTATTAGACTGCATTAAAGCTAATTAGGTGGCCACTGAGCGTATGCCAGTGGTGGTTATGAGACTGACGTAATAAAGCTGACGCATTTTGAACGGACTCAACGTTTACAGTAAGTCGTGCGTCCCAGTTGTGAGGTGACAATCGCTCTAGTGACTTTTGATTTTCAATAGACTGCGTAACAAGTTGTGAAGTAATAGCTCAGCAGTGTAAAGTTCCTTTTACTCTTGGGGGACATTCTGGTAAAAGGAAACTTGCAGCAGAGCAGGTCGCCTTATAAAGCAATTTGGGGGCAGCGATGACCAAATCTCACAAACGCACACCTCCTCAGGAACAGGTGGTATCCACCAAGTCAAAACCAAGAATGTACAGTATGTACAATCGCTTGAACACGTACAATAAAAACATGAGGGCAAGAGAGAGACGAAGGATAAGAAGACAAAATTGTTTTTGCATGGGGCTCAATGTCTCCAACATTTCCTCCCAGCTCACTGTTCATGTTTTGTAGGTTTTGTACAAACAGTGAGGTTGGGGAACTTTGGTTGGGGAAGATTTGGGGATGCCAAAGCAAAAGCAGGGATTATATCGTTAATGCGTATCATTCTGTTTTTGAGTTTACTTGACACTTTTATCCCCCAAATACTCCTTTACTGTCATCGTCACTGCCTCATTCTGAGTTTCACATTTAGACACTCTGAATGCTGCGATGAGTCGGTGTCAAACCAGGAAGCCGTGGAGCTTTATGCACATGGTCCACTCTGAAGACAAGCCACAACATAGAACTAACTGACACAGCTTCACATGAACAGGACTGAGACCCACTGACCAACCACAGAACTGGAAACAGGCGCAGCACTGAACCATGGGAGAGCGCACGGCGGGCAGAGGGGAGGGGTTGTCTGACAATCAAAGAAAGAAAGCAAGTCAACAAACAGAAGACAAACTCAAACGATCACCCCAGAAAAAACGAGAAAAAAAAAAAAACGACAGCGATGCAGAACCACGACAGAGATAGACAGGAGGAGGTAGAGGAGGCTGCAGAGCTGTGGAGGCTGCAGGAGAACTTCAGCAAGACAGAAAAAAATAACAGAGAAGAGGGAGAGAGTCAAACAGTGATTACAAGACAACATGGAGTCCTGAGCAACACCCTGCAAGGAGGCAACAGTGAGAGAAATGGGAGGAATCAAAAGGCGAAAAGAAACCGAGGATACACAAACAGAACAGACGACAGCCCACAGCCCACTAATGCTGCAAGGGTGCAACTCCCACACACACTGACAGCCTCGCTTCAGCCAAAAAAAAACATCACGGCACTTCATTGATGCTAATTTAACAGTTGTCGAAAAGAAAAGAAAAGGGAAAGAAGAGGTGACTGAGTGGATGAAAACAGTGTTGGTGTTAAAAAGAGAAAGGGAGAGCAGCAGTGGTGAAATGACACGACTCCGTTGTACTGATGGAATTCATTTTAAGAAGCTGCCCTGTTTGCTGATCTGCGCTACATTCATTTGGTGTTGATACAAACACTTCAGTTCGACAAGTCATTTCACCACTCTCCTGCTCTCGTTGTTTTTGACACTTTTTAACACTAATACTGTTTTTGTTTTTTTAATTCACTCTATTTTCCAGTTGCTTTTTCTTTGCTGGTTTTTTTCTATCGCTGTTGAGTTACTTCCTGAAGAGATGTTTGACTTTGAAAGCTTTTTAGCACCTCAAAAGGCATAATTTCCCCTAGATCTTAAACAACGTCAATTAAATCAACCAGAAAATGAACTGGCAACTATTTTGAGGACTCATGTTTTAGGCAAGCATTGCCTAGTTCCAGCTTCTCATTTGTAAAGAGTGGTTGCTTTTTGTCGTGTGTGAGAGCAAACAGAACATCTTTTGGGTTGTAAGTTGTTGAACAAACAAGCAATTCGGAGGTGTCAAATTGGGCTTTTGGAAAAATGTGATGGGCAGATTAATCATCAATGAAAATAATCCGTAGTTGCAGCCCTAATACTCCCATTTTCCTAGCAGGCTTTTGTAATGAAACACCTGCAGGAAGTAATAGTAGCTTTACAGTGATCGAAGGAAACCGAAAAGTAGAAGCGTTTAATAGGAATTAGAACTAACTGTGAGAGTCTAATTTAAAGCTGCATTTATTGTTTTTTTGGCCACTAGGGTGCAGAAGAACTCCACCATAAGATGACCTATACACAATCCTGACACTATAATATATTATATTACATATATAGTACAAACAGCTGCCTACTTCTCCATCCAGCAGACACAAAGAAGCATCATCCCATTGGTGTCATGTGATAAACAGCTGCTGGTGAAAACGTGGTTGATGACAGTGTTGATACTAAAAGCGTACAGTATATGTGCTGTAACACCAAAACTAGGAGCAAAAAGATGCTAATTAGCTCAAAAGAGAACTCTAAAGCTACCAGTGGTGGAATGTTACTAAGTAATTTTAAGTACTATAGTTAAAGTGATGGTTCGGAGTATTTTCACCCTAGACTGCTTTGCACCTTGACCTCGAGCCAAACAACCCCCCATAAGCTTTTTTCCCTTATTGTAACGTTGGTCGAGTTAGCGTTATCAGCTGGTTAGCTTAGTGCAGGCGCTAATGGATCCGCGTTTGTATCTCGTAAATTACCCCACTAATAATGCCCGGAATGATACCAAACTTCTACAGAAGTACAAATAGTTTCTGTACTTATAAAACGAGGCATTCGAAAGTTTGTAACTACACCAGAAGTATATTTAAATAACACTTGCCTGATGGATACTCCTCTCGGCTGCTACCGCACGAGATCAGGCGAGATCACGCACGGAGAACAACATCTATTGCTTTTAAATCGCAGCCAGGATATATACAACTGTGTGGCATCTTGTCCTATCGCCCCACGCTGCAGTAGCTGCTTCTGCTGTTCACTCGCTTCTTGATTCTTCTTTACCGGTAGTCTCTTCCGGCAATAGATGTTGTGCTCTGTGCGTGATCTTGCGCGATAGAATATAGTTCCCGGTTTGTTTACGGTTAGAAGATGGCTGGGTCTCATGTTACGTTGTTTTTTGTACACGCTGTGACTATACAAATCACAACATGTAAATAGGAACATGTTGGCGTTATTTTGGAGCAGTAGGATTACTGGAACCATTCACCTGCCTGTTCTGTGATTGGCTGATGCCGCTGGAGATGTCAGACAGCTTTACAGCATGCACGGAGATGAGAAGGGTATGTATCGACTTGTCTTACTCTGGGGGTTACGGTGAATAAGCTAAATTCCCAATAAGTCAGCGTGTTCCTTTAAGAAAGGTTAGACTTTTATGTGTAGTGGAGTATTTTTACAGTGTGGTATTTTACTTAAGGAAAGGATGTGAATACCTCTTCTACTATTTTTTTTCTGCGGATTTTGTTTTTGATGCATTTTTTTTTTTTTAGTGGAGGTCATCCATGACCTTAGCTCTGCAAATTATTTCTGTGTGCAAAAGTGTGATGAGTGTCCAAGAGCAAGGAGTGTGTGTATGCGCATGTGTGCGTGTGTGTGCATCAAGAAGCATTCTGTCCACAGCAGATGCTCAAACCCTGGGAGGTCGGGAGGAGGGGAGCTGTGTGTGTGTGTGTGTGTGTGTGTGTGTGTGTGTGTGTGTGTGTGTGTGTGTGTGTGTGTGTGTGTGTGTGTGTGTGTGTATGTGTGTGTGTGTGTGTGTGTGTGTGTGTGTGTGTGTGTGTGTGAGACAGCTTGCAGAGGAAGTTGGACATGTGTTGGATCACACGGGACGGGACATTGAGGACGTTTGGCTAGTCGAGTTTGGAGGTTGGAGCGATGACGTCATCAACACAAACACACAGCCATCAAATCCCTTAAATATTTAATATTGAGGGAAGCACCGAGGGAGCGCTTGATTTAACACTGTGTCAACCATTAAGCACCCCTTAGAGGTACAGACTAGTAGGTGAAAGTGACCCTCAATGGTGGAGTTATATTTGTGGCTCAATTCTCAGAGCACGAGGAAACAGTTGAGATTTTGCAAGCACATCATTTATATTTTGGAGAGAAATGATTATAACAAAACCAAAAAATTTGAGCAACTGTGATCACGCTGTGATTGGCTATCAAAGACTTAAGAGGTTGAGAGTTGCACCCTTTTACAGGTAAAGCAAGGCGAAAGAGCATCCCCCTTTAAACAGCAGAGAGAAAAAAAAAAAAAAAAAAAAAAAAAAAAAAAAAAAAAAAAAAAAAGAAAAAAAAAAAAAGAAAGAGAGAGAGAGAGAGAGAGAGAGAGAGAGAAAAAAAAAAAAAAAAAAAAAAAAAAAAAAATGGACTGGACACTCCCCTCCTGCTGCTGGGTGGAGGGTGAGGAGGGGGTGAGTAATAGGGATGATGGAGGGACAGAGAGGGACAGATGGATGAATGGAGGGGTTACCTTTGTTGCGATTTTCGGGGGGTCCTTGTTTTTTACCTGTTCGGACAGAGAGAGAGGGCGGAATGCTGATAAGATGGCTCAAAAGAAAAATAAGATCAAATCAAACCAAACTGAGGGAGAACACAAAGTTCAAACTGATAGAAACCCACAGGTGTGTGTGTGTTGTGTGTGTGTTTTGGGCAAGAATGGACCAATCAGAGGAGAGAGACACGCCACTTCCTGCTGTGGAGAACCGACAGTGTTTGACAGCAGAGCTAATTCATTTATCAATATCTCAGTAATCAAAAGAAATAAAAATGTATAGTTCGGGGAAAATTCTGAAATTCAATTGAATGTTAAACAACCAAATGTATAAATAAAATATACATTTTTGGTTTGATTTACCACAATGCTCTTTGTACAAGTATATCAGTTGTATACATGCTAGCCTATTTTTTATGCGGTATATTGGTTCTGTTCATGTTGTACTTGTAGCTACGTTCGTCATTATTGTCCATCATTCATCTTCATTGCTCTTTTATATGCACTTAATACTGTTTACTACCTTATGGTTAGATGCTAAACTGCATTTCCTTGTACTGGTGCTGAATCTGTGAAATGACAACTAAATGTAATCTAACATTATTTTGAATTTAATGGATCAACCAAACCATTTCGGCATACTTACATATTTCTAAATCTAGTTTGTTTTGATTGAACAAGTTTTCTGAAAAACCTGTCCCACTATTGCTGTGGCTCTAGGGATGGCAATGTTTGTCACACTACTTTGGTTTGGACTGATAGATCTCAACAACTATCGGATGGATTGCCATGAAATCTTGAACAGACATGCATAGCGCGCAGAGGATGACTTGGACAGTTTGTCCAATACTTTGGTTTATAACCTAATACCTGCAACAATAATCACGTTCCCAACAGCCACTGGTTGGACGTTTGAGCAGACAGTCAGTCTGAAAGGTTAACATTCTTCTGAGTTACCCTGGTGGCACAAAGCTTAAAGGAATAATTCACCCAAAAGACTATACAAATTACAATAAAAAAAAAAAAAAATTGTGCAGAATTATTCAAATGTTTTGTGGGCTCGTGTAAATCCATACACAACTATGTTTGCCTATTACTAAACAATTTGTCTGTTGGCCTCCATTGAGGACTGCTTGCATTGATATGCTTTCATTTTTTGGGTGCTCGGCTCTCCTTAATGCCATTCCATAGAAAACCTTTTCTGAGACCATAGAGAGCCTAGGGAAGTGAGTACTATATACAGTATAATTTATATTGTTTTTGGGTGAACTATTCCTTTAAAGGGGTGATAGAATGATTATATAGGGTATTTCACACTGTTCCTTATGGTCTCCTAATGGGGTATGTAACATTGGTTGGGCTGAAAATGGCCTGGTTGATATTTTACTGGCCCTTATGCATCCCTGTGTTTTGGCCCTATTTGTAACAAGAGCTTTTCTTCCAAATGTGGTATGGTCATGAATATTTAGATGAGCTGCGCGCTGATTGGTTGAGCGACTTGCCATACGCAGACATTAGAGACACGCGCTGATTGGTTGAGCGAATCCCCAATACACATACATTAGAGAAGCGACAGAATCTCATATTCCAGACACTGCAATGTTTCATTACCAAATTCACTTCTGAGACTTTTTTAAGCGAGAAATCAACTATATAAAGCTGAAATATGGGCCGTTTAAAAAAAATTGATGGCTAATTGCAAATTTGGTAAGACGTGTCGGACTTTAGGAGCTCCACACAGTCTGACGAGAAAGCGGCAGCCTGCTGGGCTCCATACCCGGGGCAAAGTCACCCTTTGTGGATACTGCATACGGGGCTCCGCGGCCAGCTGCCGGCATAACTCTAATATATTTACGGTTTGAATTTCGTCACGCCACTTATATAACATCCATTCCCCAATGTCTTATAAAGCTAACCGTTGTGTCAGATTTGATTTTAAGGCATTTTTATGAACGCAAGGCGTCTTTGTAGGACGAGCAGCTGCTTGCTATATGTCCCATTCATTACAATGGGGAAATATCGCAGCTTGCTCACTTTCGCATAACTAAAGTATATTTACAGTTTGAATTTCGTCACGGCATGAATATTACAGATTCCTCAAGGTCTTACAAAGCTTAGCTAACACTTGTCCGATTTCGGATTTCAATTGAATGTATTTTTGTGAATGTCAGAGTTAGGAGTAGGCTAGCTAGCTCTCATTGATGGACTCCATCTCACCGCGGCTCTATCAATGAGACTCGCCGACAAGAGGCGTTTATTTCCCCGATTGTTTGTTTAAATAACTCAACACACATACCCATTATAAGATTAACTGGAACCTGCGGGCTGCGGTAAAAGATTGCGGGCGTAACAAGCTCGCTGACACTGCGGTCAGGGCGGCGATGTAGCAACCCAGGCAGCACCAACACCGGCACTAAACTCCGACACACAGTCGGAGAAAATTTGCAATTAGCCATCCATTTTCGTAAAGCGGCCCATATTTGAGCTTTATATAGTTGATTTTTCGCATAAAAAAGTTTCAGAAGTGAATTTTGTAATGGAATAGCAGAGATCTGCGTGACCTAGCTAGATTCAGAAAACTACCTGATCTCAGGTCAGTTGTGTAGCCTATGTAAATGTTGGGGCGTGACCGTTCTCTTAATACACCCATGGGCTGACAAAGGTTCCGGATTTTGAAATGCTTACGCAAGCAACTAGCTTTGCTGAGATTCGCCCGTTTTCAGCGGCAGTTTCAAAATATGAGATTTTCATAGTAAAGGGGTGTCAATGGGATTTTGAGCTTCTATGTATGTCCCATTTACCCACCGAACTGTCGTTATTCAACTATGACAGGGTAAAATCGGTTTTGCATTCTATCACCCCTTTAAGGTGCTGACCATGAATCACAACTTCCCTTGTTCCGTTTTGGCAGAAGCAGCAATGGCTGCATGTCGTTCCCCATCGCTCTCTAATTTAATTAGTTAGCATAATACATGTGGATCCTAACATCGGTTATTGATCCTTGTCAGCTGGCATGTATTGATCAGATATGTGACAGGTCAGGTGTATTTTCATCGTCAGGGACATGAACTTCCTGTTGCCCTAATATGGAGCTCTCTATTTTTATATTGTTAAAGGATGTTTGGCAAGGTCGAAGTACACACACACACACACACACACACACACACACACACACACACACACACACACACACACACACACACACACACACCACACACACACACACACACACACACACACACACACACACACACACACATTGTTATTCAGCTCGTGGTTCGTGATTAATGACAAAGACTGAACTGCTGCAAGTGTGTTTTTAGAGTCTGTGTGTGTCTCGGTGTTTGCACATACTTGAGACTCTTAGGCTGTAATATAACCACAATGGGTGTGACTTTTACATGAATGCATGAATGTGTTTGTGTGTGTTGTAATGTGTATTTGTGTGTTCAGTGGATTAATCATGCAGCCGTGTGTGACAGTAAAGTCTGCTGTGTGTCTGCTATTACCAGAACTCAAGAGACACACAACAGTGTTTGTGTGTGTGTGTGTGTGTATGTGTGTGTGTGTGTGTGTGTGTGTGTGTGTGTGTGTGTGTGTGTGTGTGTGTGTGTGTAAATTCTTATACTTCTATCTTTGTGAGGACTGATTTAAGTTTCAGACTTAGTGTGGACAATGTTAAAAGTGAGAAACATTTAAGAAAGTGAGAGCATTTGGTTCAGTCCTCACAGCTTCAAAAAGGGCCATTTTAGGGTTTTCAGGTTTGGTTTAAGGATTATAGTTAGAATCAGATTATAGATTAAGGTTAAAGGTAGGGGCATAGCAAAGTATTATGTCAAAGTACAGACATGTGTGAGATGCTAATACATTGTAAATGCTCTCTGCTTCTGCTCATTTTCAGTTTAATTTTAGTTGAATCTGAAAACTTGTCTTGTGGTTCTCCTCATTAGGAATTCATTACTAATTTTGTTTTTAAAATCAGTGACTGGAGACCGAAATTTAAACCTGAGCGTCTCTCTCCGCTGAGCTGGTACATTCAGCCAGTTCACAATGAATGCCTGACAAACTCAAACTTTAGCCAATAAAACAAATGATCAGACAAAAAAAAAAGAAAAGACATGAGTAAAAGGGGGTTAGCATGATCACAAGCAAATCAAAAGCAATAAAGACCGACTGCAGAAGCCTGTTGGTTTACATCAAACTGCTCTGTGATAGTACGAAGACCATCTGGACTTTTTGAAGGGTTCCTCTTCAAAAAAGCACTGTATGTAAACAGAGAAAGGTACATTTCGCATTTTTAACCAACTTACATCACTGTCAAATCAATAGCTCATTATAGTGGCCATAAACTACCATGAATAAATGAGACCATGATGCAGTATTTATTCAGGTGACCAACCAAACAGAGTTTTTGTATTTTGGTGGATTATTTTGTCCTTTTAAAAGGTCTGTTTGGAAACACACTTCAAAGTGTCTCCTGACTAAATTCTTTATAATGATGCATTCATTTGAATTGTGCAACGGAAATTATTACTTTTGTTATGTCCGTCAAGCTTCCAATCTAGCAGTTTTTCAGTTTACAATGGCAGATTAACTATTGGAATTATTAGTCAGAAGTAAACAAAATCAGCCTCTCATTTTTATCCAGTGACTGAAATAAATTTTTTTTTTTTAAATCACTGGCAGATTTAAACCGCTCTAGCTACCAAGCTAACTAACGTTAACTCCACTGAGTTACTTGAATACTATCATTTCACTCAGTCTCCAGTTAACTTTTTAATGTAAACTGATTCCTTAAAAATAAGAACCCTGTAAAAGACTCCTAGATATACATTTAATGGTCACATTATCACATTAATTGTGATAACTAACAGGTCCCAACAAGGAAAGAGCTATTTGTCCCCATGTGTTATAATAGGCCTACAGATTAACAAGAAAATCATATTATCAGAAATATTTCTTTTAGGTGCAGCCTTGATTACAACAGTAGGCAGTAAGCTAGTTAGCCAGCCAGGCATGCTGGCGTTAGCAGCTAATGTTGGCCACGAACGACGCCAACCTACAAACTCTTTGGAAGCAGAGGATTTCTTTTACTACTAACTCTGACAGGCCTTGTAATGGTTGCTGAGCTATGACTGTCACTGTTTAGGGGAGGGGTTAAGTGAACAGTCAATTAGAAGAAAAACTGGCTGTTGTAAACATCCCATTTGGTCAGATACATAAACCTCATGTCAGTTGTGTGTAGTTGTTGTTCATCAGATATGATCACTACAAGTGAACTCATCTGTGGTCTCATTTATTCACTGAAGATGCTTTTGTGATCAGATTGAAGCTCACTAATGTTAAAAAAAAAAAAGTATAGTTAGACCCTTCAAACAGCTCTGCTGTTATCAGCTCGGACTGGATGAACTCGACCTGCTGACAGAGTCGGCTAGTGCGACAGGAGAAACTTCAAATCAACACCAGCTGATGAAAACGTGCAAATATTTCCAATCTGCACTGTTCAAACAGTAGAGTAGAAATATTCAGAAGCTGACACGATGATAGTTGTCTTTCTTTCCTCCAAACACTTCACACACTTAGTGTCCTCGTATGATCTTTGAAACTTTTTTTTCTAAGACGTGTGTGACAGGCTTTGTCTCATGTCTTACTTTTCTTGACCTTCTTCACTTCTTCGTGCTCGCCGGCGCCCAGCAGAGTAAAGATGATGCCGGTTTGAGAGTTGAGGCCGACGGCTGACACCACCATCCTGCCTGATCCCTCCATTACATGGGTCCCTGAGGAAAGATTAAAAAAAAGCTAGGAGTCACAACTGGAACTTGTTTTGTTTTTTTACTGTCACTGCATTACTAAAATTTCTGTATAATTTGATCTATCTAATCTTTTCTTCAGCTGGATCATTGAATACTTTCAAAAGACCAATGTTAGCATTTTCGTTGTACTTCAGTGTTACAGTTCGCTGATCTTATCAAGTTGGGGAGTTCCCAAAGATCAATCTTAGGGCCACTATTTTTTCATCTTGGTGGTGTTATCAGGAGACACGGGACATCATTCTATGTGGATGACGCACAGCTTCAAGTGGCTGAGTCTCCTGCTGACACATGATCAACTGTTGCTCTTTTTAGATGTAAACTTTAGTACCTGGATGTCACAAAACATTTTACAGCTCAAATGAGGATAAACCAGAAATAATAATTATAGGTTCTGAGGCTCAGAGAAAGAACACAGGGTTTCCAAGTGTATTGCTTTTGACATGAGGCACCAGCTCTCAGATTCTGTCTCACGCTGTCCAAAGAAAATACATGCCAAATAATAGGGAGCCACTCCTTGGTTAAAAATACAAGTTGTAAAGCTTGTATAAGTTACCTCCTATGTCCATTTCAGCACCAAGATTGGTCCATAAACATGATAGAGGCTGCATGTCTGTTTAGTTTATCTTATTGGATTGTGAACATGTCTATTGTAAAGACTGGGGATAGGACTTGATAAGCCTAGGCCCCTATCCCTTTTCGATCAGGTCTAGTCTGTTTTATGTTGAATGTTTTTGTTATTCATTTTATATCTACTTTTTTTAAACCGTTCAAAATAAAGATTTCATTAATTGATTTATACATTACAAACACAAAGATCTCTCCAAAGTCTTTAAACACCTTTCATGTATTTTGAGTTTTGCACTTTTCACTTAGCTCTATTAGAGATTGAAATGTCCATCAAAATCCATTTCTGGTACAGTTTTTATTTCATTATTTAAAAATTAAAAGGACAACTTTTAATGTTATGGAGAACAACATAAAACAAAAGAAAAATAAATCTGAATCTAACTCGGCAAACCTGGAGAACCGACCACACAATTTTGTGCACTGTGGCAGTAAGTGATCCTACGCTGACATTGAACGTACAAACAAAGTGTTGATATCTTTTTTTGTATTGTATATTTCTCTGATTGTTAGCTTGTCAGTTAAGGGTCCGGTCTGATATGGATATAATGCACACTGATTATTTATGAGATCTGATTCCACATGCGGCTTCAGAGGATTTTCCTTCCAGACATCATCCAAACAGAACCAGTGAATGTGTTGTTTAAGGGCCGTGAATATCAGCAGAATCGTTTCAAAGAAGAATTCTAAGTGTTGATCCATGTCAGGAGATTGTGAGCAGGCACTCACCGGACAGCAGCATGGGGTCCTTCTCCATAGACTTTCGGACCTGATCAGACTCTCCGGTCAGAGAGCTCTCGTCGATCTTCAGGTCGTTGCCTTGGATCAGGATCCCGTCAGCAGGCAGCAGGTCTCCTGCAGGCACGCAAGTAAGAGGGTGCATTTCATTTATGAGTTCTAAACAGTTTCAGTGTAAACACATTTTGGCTCTTTGCCGCAGCACTCTCCGACTCTGATGAAGGCTGAGCATCAAAACATTACATTAAAACACTTCAACCACACTGATGAGTACATACTGTATAGCTCTCTAATTAGCTCTCACTAATGCTAAAAACAGACTTTATTGTACAGTAGAAAAAACTACTGGAATTTGAATTCAGTCTGCCCACTCTGTAGTTGTTATTGTTAAAAACAGTCAGAACAGTAAAAAAGATCCAAGAAATCTACAGAACGCTTTTGGTAAAACTCTCAAGATGTAAAAGATATCTTTCATAAAAATGTGAATCAATGTAGAAACAATCAGAATGAACATTAAACAGACAGAAAATTACCATCCAGTCATGTTTGAGTCTGTCTTTAGACTTGTGAGGCAACATGTGACATCACAGGTTTGATATTTCAGTCTGGTGTCTGTGGTCTCGTACCATATTTGATCTGAGCGATGTCTCCCACCACCAACTCGGCCACAGGGATCTGGATGACCTGGCCTTTGCGGATGACGGTGAACTTTTGTTCATGTTCGATGCGACTCTGCAGCCCGCGGAACTGCTTCTCTTTGGACCAATCGTTGAAGGCCGTCACCAGGACCACGATGATGACCGAGAACAAGATGGCGGCGCCCTCGATCCAGCCAGCCTGGGCCTCGCCCTCGTCCTCCACGCCACCTGCAACCTGGCCACATGCTGCCACAGGACCAGGACATGTTGAATTATAATCACTTTCACCAAATAAATATGTCCAAACAGACAGAGCAGCTTACAGCATCAAATAGTTTTCATGTTAATACTAGCTTCCGCAAGAATGTTTTCAACACAAATGCTTCAACATGAACTTTAGTTTTTCTATTGTATATATTCAATCCTAGGCTAATTATTAACATTTGTAGAAAAAAAAAGGCATTTTTTCTCCCCCCAGTTTTTGAACATCTTTGTTGCCGTAGCCAGGATTTTATACAGTAAATAGTCAGGTCAAATTATATTGCTGATAGGTAAATAGATTAATAAATACATGCACATACACAAATATTAAATAAATCAAATATAAAATATATGAAAACCGAAAGCATTAAATAAATCAAATAAATAAAACTACAAACAGTGAATCAAATAAATAACTAAAAGAAATAAATAGATGAAAATGAAACTAAATATGAAAATTAAATTAAATAAATGCATAAATACAATTAATAATAATGCTGAGCTCCCGGAAAAATGGACTGCTGAAATAAAATGATATATAATATAATTAATAAAAATATAGGTTCGATTACAATAAATTACTGATTTATTTAATCTAACCTATATTTTTATTAATTATATCATATATCATTATATATTTCCCCAACAAGACGGGCTAAGTGGCGTTTCTAGAAATTCAATTCTGGTGGAGAAATACTGAAACCTTAATTTATTTGGTCTAACATTTTATTACATTTAAATATAGAAAGCCTAAAAACAATGGGATCAGCATACAATAACTATGTGTTTTAATGAATAAATTAAAAGATGTATAACATAATAAAGTAAAATAGCCGAGTGTCTTTCAGTTCAGACTCTGACTGTACCGACCTTCACTGTCGCCCCCTGGTGGATGGTAGAAGGACAGGCCCAGCGAGATGATTGCAGCGATTTCCAGAATAATAAGTGTGACATCCTGCAGAGCCTCCCAAACCAGCTGCAGGAACGTCTTGGCCTTCTTGGGTGGGATAAAGTTCTTGCCGAACGCCGCGTGACGTTTCTCCAAATCAACGGGGTTACCAGACAGACCTGCAGACACAAACACACGACATTGATAATCACATCAATACAGAAAGGGATTTTCTTTTTTTTTAAACAAAAAGTCACACATAATGCTCTTTAGGAAGATACAAAAAAAAAAAAAATCCATGTCCCTTTGAGTAAAATGAATAATTCTGCACAGCTGACACCACCCTGATTTGGCTAAAAGTCAATTCAAAAATAAAACATGACCCAAATGACTTTCAGGTGTGGACAAAAGAGGAAAATGTTGCTACAGAAATCACAGTACTGTATGTAGATCACATAACATTCTAGGAGATTCCAGTATCTTGATATGTAAGTAAAAAGTACAATTGTTTGGCTTTATTAAGCTCCAGCTGTGTGTGTGTGTGTGTGTGTGTGTGTGTGTGTGTGTGTGTGTGTGTGTGTGTGTGTGTGTGTGTGTGTGTGAGTGAGTGAGTGAGTGAGTGAGTGAGTGAGTGAGTGAGTGAGCGAGTGTGTGTGTGTGTGTGTGTGTGTGTGTGTGTGTGTGTGTGTGCAGTCAATCTTCTCCTTATGAACGGTTTTGATTTGTATTCACTGTCATTAAATGGGTGGTTCAATGTTTTCAAGTTTCACAATTGCATCCAATAAAAATGTCCTGTCTTAAACCTTTATTGGAAGTGTATTTAGCCCTTGCATGCTGTAGCTGTGCACCTACCCGCAGTGCAGGCAAAAGATGCACTATAGTTATGAAAAGATTTTACAGATTTCTATAAACAGTACTTCTGCAACATGACCTACTTTTGTTGACATAAAAGACTGCAGTAATTCCATATACAGTATTTATTTGGGAGAATCACCAACACGGTTTCCACCCAAAAAAAAAATTCATTATTTCCACAATGGTGCCTTCAGGTGCAGCCACAAAGATGGGACTAAGTCCCATGATCAGAGGAGTTTTCCAGATTTGACTGATGCCTGTATGTTGTATCCAGCTGTGGTAGAGCTTTGTTTCTCTGCACGAGCCTGACTGGACCCTGGCTGGGCTGTTATTTCTCAAAATTCCCCCCGGGCTTGAATTGCGGCAGGTTTGCACAAATTTCCCAGGGATTTTCTCTTTTTTTTTATGCAGACCTTATAGTTTATGTAATGCCATGAATATTGTATGGGCTGTATACTGCTGTGTGTGGCCATCATCTTCTGGATATCTATTCAACTTACAAGCATGGATAATTTCTTAAAAATTATTTTACAGTGGAAATTCTGTTTTTTTTTTTTTTTTTTTTTTTTTTTATCTGCTCACACCCAAAACTGTTGCTGTCCTTCAGGCTTGGGTTGGGCTTGGGTCAGAAAGAAACTATGCTGGTTCATGAAGGGTAAGGTAATTTTGGACCTGATCATAGCTCGAAGCAGTGGCTCCCCTACAGATTTAGCTTGTGGCCACTTAAAACGACCCCTTGTCACCAGTTCCATTCGTCTTCTAGTTCAACCAAAGGGTAACAATTTTTTATTTACTTTTGGCAATTTTTAGGAGGCTTAAAAATTACTAAGTAATTCCCAAGAAAAACTAAATATTAGAAAAGAGTGTGAAAAATAAATGTAACTTAATATATATCATAAGTATGCTGCCTGTAGGTTCCACTTCCTGTCAATCATGCTGTGACCCTTCATGTTGATCCAGGGGCCCCTTGTGTGGGCCCCGACCCCCAGGCTGGAAACCACTAGCCTGACAAGCCAGACCCACATCAAGATGTTGGGTCTGGGAACTCACCATTGGCAGGGCTCAATGCGAGGGGCGGGATAAACGGTTGTCTTTCAAATTCCCAATGCACGCTACAACCAGGCAGAGCAACGAAGAAGGTAGCGGAGCTAGTTGATAGATTAAACTTTTGCCGTATCCGGGCGGCTAAACTCCGAACACATCTTCCTTATTTACGAATGACTTCAGTGCCATTCTTTGTTCTTTTCTCAAAGAAAAGCTTAACTCCAAGTCTTCCAGATTGGCCAAAGCCAATTCGAAAGACCGCTGTTCGCCAGCAGCCATAAGCCCGCACACCGACTCTATACACTATGTGATTGGCCCGGCCAGAGTTTGGTTTTTCCAGCTCGCAAGCCAACAGAGAGTTGCTAGACTGACCCTGGCTGCAAATTACATTTGCTGCCATTAGGGTGCGTCTAGATTTCTAGGCTATAGGGAACCACAGGTTTGTGGTAGCAACGCGTCCATGGCAGCCTGAACTGACCCGAACCCCCTCCCCTGCTGTACCCACAATCTGCTGCTCTACCAGAGCCAACATACTCCACGTCAACACAACACCACCTGATCAGGATCTGGATCAGCTGGCTCACAGGAAGATACTGCAGACCCTTAAGCACTTGGGAATCAAGAATAAAAAAAACTAATAAATAAAACTAAAATCGAAATTCAAACTACAACAAAAAAAATTAAAAATAAGAAGGTCTGGATAAGTTGGATGGAATAGGTACTGTAGTATCATCGCCTACAATCTCCTTTAAATATCAGTCACAGGACTTCTTCAACTGATAAAAAAAAAAATCTGTCTGATGTTTTTCTTCCTGACCTTCTGCAGAAGGAGCTCTCCAACCCTCTGCTCTCTGAAGACCAAACAATATCTGGGAGTTGTTGATTCCAGAGCGGTGACTGTCATTTTCCAGCAGTGACTCATATCTAGCTGCTCATTCATTCTCCATATAAAGACAATAAAAACAAAAAAGATGTCTCAGTTGACCCAGTTGCTCACAAAAAGGGAGCAGAGCAGGAGGGCTTCATCTTTAGACTTTTTAGTTTAGTGTTTTATTAAAACTGGGTGAGAACCAGATCTTAAAAACACCATTTGCGGTTTATTAAATCAGCAATTAATGAATAATCAGCAGCACTGATTATTCATTCTCTCTGTTAAAAGGAGGACTTTCTGAGCTGATCTCGTTACCACAGCACCTCGTTAACTTTAAATTCAGTAAAGAGTATTTATTTGCAGCGACTTCTTGTCTGGGTGCACAGGGGCGAGTCTGAATGCAAAACTAGTTTAAATCATGTGCTTCTTTTAATAAATCTGGGGCGTTTTTCAGTGATAACCTGGAAATCTGTGACTTCCTCTGCACGGCTGTGTAGGCAGCAACATGGCTGCTGTGGATCCTTGGTGGAATTGGGAGATGTGCAGTGGAACGTGAGCTGAATGTCAACAGGCCGCACCGCCAGGATTTCCCATGAAGGAGGACTCTGTAAGTCAGCATGAACATGTTTCTGCCTTTGTGTGCTTTAATAATGGCCTCCTATTTCTTCTCTGGTGATTCTGAACTGAACGACGAGTTCCCCTCCTCCTCTTTCTCGTGACTTCTCTCCATCTTTCTTCGCTTTTCTTTGGACTCTGTAATCCGGTAGAAATACCAGATACTGGTTTCTGCCATTTTCAGGTTGTGTGTGCTGTCAGAGTAGTATGCAGCCACGACGCACACAGAGCTACTAGTTTCCTCATCAATTATGACGTGCAACCCTAATTAGATGGGAAGCTTAAAAAGGTGGCTGAGCTGAGATGAGATGAAATGACGTGAAATTAAATCACGTGAGTTAAGACAAAGTGAGAGGAGGCGACGAGACGAGAAGTGATGTGTGATGGGGTGAATGAAATAAGGCCAAATGAGGTTAATTAAATGAGATGAGGCAGACGAGATGCATTGGTGCGAGAGATTTACAAATCAAAACTTAAAAAGCTACAGTAGTAACACAGTACTCTGCCATAGACCAGCGTACCTGAATATATCTCTGTGTACGAGCAGCAGTCTATCTGAGAGACCGTACGACTGAGCAACATGTCTGAGTACCTCAGTGGTTCAGAGCAAGGGCAGAAACGTGACGAGCCGACGCACAAACAAAGATTTTTAAAAAATACACCGGTTGTCAAAGTCATCATCAGCTATCTTTCATCACACTGTTGTTTATTCCAAAGTTTGGTTCGATTGTTTCAAAGCCAGTGATAAAATAAAGAAAAACAGAACCACGGAGCACCTTTTATTGGCCGTTTGATGGGTTTGAGTCCGTTTTTGGTTGTTTTTTGTTGTTTTTGTTTGTTTTTTTGTTTTTTGGGGGGTTTATTGTGATGGTGGCGACGGGTTTCATCTGGCGTCAGCTGGCCGGGTTGGATAACGTCCCCGTGGAGATGCAGATTAAAGCTCTGAGATGATGTTCCAGTAGCAGCGGAGCAGTCGGCTGCACACTCGCCTGTCACAGATGTTTATGACTTCACTGGTCCAAAAATCAGCCAACATGCAGCTTCCATCTTTCACCGCACGCAGCTTTCACTTCCATTCATTCTCCCCCTGAGAGATGAAACTACAGCAGCAGGGATTAATGTCCAGTCTTATTGTGCTGAATGTTTGATGTCCACAGTTTTCTCCATCTCTCTCCTCCATGTTGTCAGGACTGCTTCCTGTTTCCTTCCTCCATCATCTCCGCAGTTCATCCACCAGTTCCCTCTGTGCCGTAATCTCTTCTCTATCATCCTGCGGTGCTTTTTTTCATTTCACTACTGCCCCACAGCTGGACAAAAAGTCGCTGACACATACAGAAAGAAATGATACTAATGTCACGCCTATAAGCCGTATCTGACAAATGATACTAATGTCAAGGCTATAAGCTGGATCTGACAAATGATACTAATTTCACGCTTCTTCTGTATCCGACCAATTTCAAGTACCAAAACCAAGAGTATCAACTGTCAAGATGTGTTCAGAGTGCAAAGCAAATGTCAGATTCAGTGCAATTGCCCTTTTAAAATAAATGATGCGAGTTTGCCCGGGGTCCCACGTATTAAAACGTAAAATATGTAATTTTCTGCCGCAACTAACACTGAAGAAGGAAATGCATCCGTTCACGGGTAAGTTAATGTGTAAAAGTTGTACTCACGTTATGTTAAGTAACGTTCATTCATGTCATTCTAATGAAATAGCCACAGAGTTTCCATAGTTACTTACATAGTTACTTAGATTCGGTTTGTGGTGGTAGCTGACCAGTTAGCAAGCAAGCAAGCTAACATTAGCCAGCAGCTAAAACCACAATATCACTAGCACCGGGGGGTTTGGTGTGGTCTGTTCCCCCGATCTTCCGATGGATCAGCCAACTTTCTGTTAGCGTCGTTAGCACCAGGCGCAAAGGTGCCGGCCTTGGTGTGAAATCTTTGAATACGAAAAATGTGTCAAGGAATATTCCGTGTTTGTATTTTTATTCCCAGTGTGACAAGGCCTTTCGACTGGTACTATTATGATTTAACCCTTGTGTTGACTTTGGGTCAAATTGACCCGTTTTCAATTTTTGTTTTATATCAGAAAATATGGGACGCAGAAAAAAGTGCTAAAAATGTGTAGAAGAAAAATGTTACAATTTAAAACATTGGAAAAAGCAAAACCAAACGAATCGAAAATAAAGAACTAGAATAATTATCAACAGGAATCTGAGATTTCATGTAAACGTTTGCTACTGAACTTATTATCATCTGGCAATCAGGGCTGAACGTCCTTTTTATAAACCGTGTGTGTGACATGTGACCATGTGCACAGTTGCCGTGGTAACGCCTACAGAAGCCGTCCTCACAGCTTGTCCAACCTCTTAAAGAGCACAATATAACCAACAGAACAGATAGTCACTATGGTTATTATTAATATATATATATATATATATATATATATATATATATATATATATATATATATATATATATATATATATATATATATATATATATATATATACACACACACACACACACACACACACACACACACACACACACTGTATGTGACTGTCTAAAGTGTGTTCTGCAACAAACATCCAACAGAATTATTTCAGATAAGTGTTCTGCACGGTTTGTTAATATCACACGTCATATACTATCATTTTTGCTTTGGTCTCTCTGGAATAATAAGCTCTTTCACTCTGCTTAAACATGCATGAAGATATGTGGCGTGATAGCATGCAATGGTGCACACACACACACACACACACACACACACACACACACACACACACACACACACACACACACAAAAAAACTGTTCCTGGTGATTTTTGAAGACCCAGATTATTATTTAACAAAACCTACAGCTGTACTGAAGGTATTTCCAGAATCCTCAAAGACTCTTCTAGCCATCTGGTTGCCAAAATCTCCTGTCCTCTGCACCATAAAAAGATTCATTACCAGTTTCCCAGGTTGTGACTATATGTGTGCTAGTCCTTTTTTTGTAAAGCACAAGCCAAATATACAGTAATGCATTATTTTCCCTGAAAAGGTTTTCATTAAAATGAATGCTCAGCTATGTGACTTAAAAATGCCTTTAATACAGACACTAATCCTCTACTGCAGAATGACGCAACGAAAGAAATCCTCAGGCAAATAAAACCTTCTACCCAACAAATGTACATATATTTTACCTTTTTATTTCTCAGTACATATATTTTACCTTTGTATTTCTCAGCCCTGTGATTGACTGTGCCCTGCCTCTCTCCCCAATGTGAGCCCTGACCCTCAAGGACGAGCGTGTGGAACTAATGGATGGGTGGATGAATTTTTATTTCTCAGCTCTTTTCAGTTTTTTGCAAAGTCTGGAGAGAGAATTTCAGAGGGTGAGATCGACTACAGCAAACCGTTTATTTTAATTTACTATAAGAGATGAGACAGAGTGGAAAAAGAAAAGAAAGACACAAAGAGCGTTGCATGTCTTGGTGTCTTTCTCCCTCTTGCTGATCGCTAAGAGGAGTTTTCCACTTCAACTGGCAGAGACATGGATAACCTGAGGCTGTGTGTGTGTGTGTGTGTGTGTGTGTGTGTGTGTGTGTGTGTGTGTGTGTGTGTGTGTGTGTGTGTGTGTGTGTGTGTGTGTGTGTGTGTTACAGTAAAAGTAAGACTCGGGTCACGCAGCTCAAGCTGAATCTCAGATTGGTTGCTGACTTCTCACACCAAGGAGCTCGAAAGATCTGACATGCCAGCAGGCCGAGAAACCTTGGAACCTACTTATACTACTTCTGTGTGTGTGTGTGTGTGTGTGTGTGTGTGTGTGTGTGTGTGTGTGTGTGTGTGTGTGTGTGTGTTTTCAAATCAGCTGAATAATAAGAACTTCTGGTTTTGGAATCAATGGACACTGAACTATTATTCGATTAATTAAAGTGTCCCGTATTTGTCCAACCCGTTTCATCTGATTACATGTTCTCTGTAGCTCTAATCTAAGGGACAAATTTCAGCACAAAAATCTCTGCAACGTCCACACTGTTTGTGCTTTCGCTCTGCATACAACGGAACGTCAGTGACTGTTTGAATCCATTTTTATCTGCCAGTTTCAGCTCTCAGTCCGGGATGTTTGTCTGAAGATACAAGCTCCTTTACATGAAGGAATACAAGTGATAAAAGTGACCAAAATAAATCATCTCCTGTCAAAAAAAAAAAGGGAGGGGGGGGGGGGGGGGATTTTATCAACCGAAAGCAGTGTGACATTTTTTGGTGGGTGGTTGGGGGGGGTGGGTGTTTGAAGAAAAAGAAGAAGAGGAAAGAGGGAGTAAGGGGGGGGGGGGGGGGGGGGGGGGTGGGGGGGGGGTGTGGGGGTGTTTGTGTTTTTTTTTTTTTTTTTTTTTTTTTTTTTTTTTTTTTTTTTGTGTGTGTGGGTTGGGGGGGTGGGAGCAGGGGTTCTTTTTGCGGGAAAGTGAAAGCAGCTGAAGACGAAACATCTCATTATTCACAGCCAGAACATTGAGCTGATGCAGAAACACAGTTTTTATATATATATATATATATATATATATATATATATATATAGTGTGAAGTCGCTAATTGCTAACATTGTGCTTCTGTTGCTGAGCAGATCAGCTCAGCTAGCAGTCAACTGGCTATCAGACAGTAGAACATTATCTGTTCTGTTTGAGGATGTGAGAAACATGATTCATCTCAGCTTCAGCTCAGGACTGTGTTTACATGAACACAAAAAAAAAACAGATCTATGTGAGGAATCAGGTAAGGTGAGAAACTGTGTGATATTTGCTAGATAATCGCAGTGTGAAACTCCGGTTTCATGCAGGCATCACTTCTGTCACAGAAACACAGACACTAGCTCTTGATAATGCAGACAACAACACTGATAATCAAGTTATATCCTTAAGATTTTCATGTTTTCCTCCACCTTATAATACTATTTACCACCTTGTAATACATTTTCCAGCAAAATTCTGTAGTTACCTCTCCATATACTAGCTTTCGTCGCTAGTGGCAGAGTCCGCCTTTTCTGCACCACATTTAAATTACCGTAACATGCGAGATTACTATATATTCACCGTTTAAAAAGGTCCAGTTTGTAGGATTTAGTGCCATCTAGCGGTGAGGTTAAAGATTGCAACCAACTGAAACTTCTGTGTGTGCCAAGTGTGTAGGAGAACTATGGTGTCCCTATCTAGTGCTAGTGTTTGGTTTGTCCGTTCTGGGCTACTGTAGAAACATGGCAGTGCAACATGGCTGACCCGCTCCCTATGTAGATATCATAGACAGTATATAATGGACCAACAGCTCTGGACGGAGACCAGTGAAGGATATTAGAAGCACTTTTCCGGTGATGGCCAGCTTTACTGCGCAGCCTCCAACTGAGAGATACAGCATAAATGTGACATGAGCAACGTGTCTGAAAGTTGGAAGTCTTCTGGTAGTTGTGCCAAGAGAAATCTCAATCATTCCCAATCTTACAGAGACGGAGAGCGTAGGTATATGTAAGGAGTTAACATGGGCACAGGCTAATTATTGCTAATTAAAATGCTAGTTAACATTAGTAATTAATCCTAAACAGCTCATGTAAGTCGAAACTGCCTGCAAGCTTATCCTGTACTATACGGTAATTCCTCTACTATGTGACACAATCGTTAGCCTATTTTTACAAAAACGTCTGCTACGGAGCCATAACATGAGATACAAGATAATGGAGCCTTTTATACATTGTTGTGTTTCTTTAGAACAAAACAATGGACAAATAGTCTTTAAACGCTTCAGATGTAAAGTTATTCACTGTCAAGTGGTGCCAAAATGAATGCTAGTCAGTGGAATGCTAACGGGAGGTGATGGCCATGTACAGTGCCCTCCACAATTATTGGCACCCCTGTTTAAGATGGGGTCATGGACTTCTAAAAATTCTCCTTTTTTTTTTAAACAACATAGAACTCAAATGCAAAAAAAGAGAAAAATCCAACCTTTTATTTAAGTACATTACTTCAGTGGTAAAAAAAAAAAAATCACACATTTAGAAAAAAAAAACTTGAAATCATGTGTCCCACAATTATTGCCACCCCTGATGTTAATACTTTGTACAACCCCCTTTTGCCAACAAGACAGCACTTAATCTCCTTCTATAACATTTCACAAGATTGGAGACCACAGAGAGAGGGATCTTTGACCATTCTTCTTTGCACAATCTTTCTAGATCATCCAGAGTCCTGGGTCCTCTCTCATGCATTCTCCTCTTTAGCTCACCCCACAGGTTTTCAATTGGGTTGAGGTCTGGGGACTGAAATGGCCATGGGAGGACCTTGAGTTTGTGACTGCTGAACCATTTTTGTGTAGATTTTGCCCCATGTTTAGGATCATTATCCTGCTGAAAGACCCAGTGACGACCCATCTTCAGCTTTCTGGCAGAGGCCATCAGGTTTTTATTTAAAATGTCTTGGTAGTTCAAAGCATTCATAATGCCATGCACCCTAACAAGGTTCCCAGGGCCTTTGGAAGAGAAACAGCCCCAAAGCATCACAGATCCTCCACCATACTTCACGGTGGTGAAGGTGCTTTTCGGCATACTCATCTTTTGTTTTACGCCAGACCCACTTAGAGTGTTTGTTGCCAAAAAGCTCAATCTTAGTCTCATCTGACCAAAGCACACGATCCCAGTTGAAGTCCCAGTGCCGCTTAGCAAACTCCAGACGTTTGCTAAGTGAGTGTTAGTGAGAAAAGGCTTTTTCCTTGCATGCCTCCCAAACAGCTTGTTGGCATGTAGAGAGCGTCTGATGGTTTTTTTTGAGACTTCGTGACCCCAAGATGCCACTCTTTGACGCAATTCTGTGACAGTGAGCTTAGGACTTTCTTTTACTTCTCTTACCATCCTCCTCACTGTGCGTTGTGGCAAGATAAACTTGGGACCTCTTCCAGCCTTGTTTGTCACTGTTCCAGTTGTTTTAAACTTCTTAATGATTCCTCTGACTGTAGATACGGGCAAGTTAAGGCGAGTGGCTATTTTCTTGTAGCCATTGCCTGACTTACGAAGGTCGACACACATCTGCCTTACTTGAATTGTGTGTTCTCTTGTCTTTGCCATGTTGACAAATGGGTAAGAGAATTAGGACTCTGTGTCACGTCATATTTATACCCCAGGGAAACAGGAAGTCATGAATTACTATTTAAAAGTTCCTACATACCCTGACCAACTTTAGCAACTACAGAAAAATATATTTAAAAAAAAAATCTATTAAATTTTTCAGCGGAATTGTTAGGGGTGCCAATAATTGTGGGACAGATGATTTCAAGTTTTCTTTTTCTAAACCACCAAAGTAATGTACTTAAATAAAAGGTTGGATTTTTCTCTTTTTTTGCATTTGAGTTATATTTTGTTTAAAAAAAAAAGGAGAATTTTTAGAAGTCCATGACCCCATCTTAAACAGGGGTGCCAATAATTGTGGAGGGCACTGTATCAACAAAATGGAGCCATAGGAGGTTCGAGTTCTGAATCGAAGCTTACCCCCTTGGTAGATATAAACGGCTCATTCTAAGGTAATGAAAACCCAATGATTCCTATTGTCAGGTGATTATGCAGTAATGAAAACATAGCTATTAATATTATATTCCATTTTTGCCAATAGATTGCCCTAAATCCTAAACACTAGACCTTGAAGGCTAATGACTGCTAATGCAAACGCACCATTTCTTGCCGATTTCTTGCTGATGTTGCTTTAAAAGTCTTAGACGGGCTAACCATGGGGTGGCTTTTATTGTGGAGCAGCCAAAAGAAATGCAATGCATTCACACCAGGGTAAAAAACTCCTTGTACAGTGCTGTCCACAGCATGAAATTAGGCCAATTAAAAGGCCAACTATTTACTTCCTTTTTTTTTTTTTTAATACCACAACATGAGGCGATGAATCCTCTCATCCCCTAGTTTGTTTGGCTGCACTGAAAACACTCACACCAGTTTCCTCTGTTGCATTTCTGACACAGTAGCTGCTCAAGTTGTGTTTGCTGCCCCGAGTGGTCAATATATGTGTGATTTCCAACAGAACTCTGGGGCCTGTAGTAAAACCACAGACTGTAAAAATAATAGACATAGCATCGGTGATGTGATGTTTGTGGACTGACATTTTGAAGCTAGCAGTTTGCATTTTGGCTGTCGCCATCTTGGAATTTGGAGCCAGAAGTGGCCATATTTGGACAAGTGGGCAGAGCTGGGGAGAATGACGCGGCTCAACCAGTGTCGTGTATGGTTTCAATGGCGCTGCGCTAAGCTAAACTCGCAGATTTTCAACCAACCAACGCAAGTCCTCCAGCAGAGTTTTCCAGCGGGTAAACATGGACCTCGGGTACTGGCGCCCTTCATCTGCATGCACGGCAGTACACAGAGCTGGTTGAAAATTGGCAGACTTTCCCTTAAGTCTTCAGCTAACGCTAACGCTAGCTAGCTAGCTAGCTAGCTGTGTTTGACAAGGTGCAACTGAACACTGAACAAGACATTTGTAGGCAACCAAAATGTCTCTATTAACTTTCATTAAGTAAAACCACACAGTGAAAGAGTCAAAGTTAAAGACGAAAACATGGACAACACCCAAAAACAAGTCCACGCTGAAAAGTTTGCCTGGATTGAAACAGGACAGATTCTCATCCAGTATCACTCTTGTTAACTTTAACAGTCAATCATTGTGGCGTGTTGCCCTCAATCTTACATTAAGGTTTCCCCCCTTTTTTCTATTCCCTCCCTCCCTCTCTACAGTGAAAATATAATTACAGTTTCTTCATTAAAGTGAGTAATTTTCTTGCGTAGAGGACACGACTACAGCTGTCCTCTGATTACTAAATGGAACACAGCAATGATCTATGGAGCCATTAGGGGAACGGGCTGGAACTAATTTCAATCCTGGAATGGACCGATGTCTACACACACACACACACACACACACACACACACACACACACACACACACACACACACACACGGATCAAAAGATAAGAGAGGGGGAGCAAAATAACAAACAGCAGCATGTCGGCCATTTTCTGCCCTCACATGAAGCTCTGACTGAAATCCAAACTGATCTTCTATCGCTCCTAAATAAGGAGTGCTTTCATCTTTTACCAGAAATATTTTCTGTTTGTTTGTATGAATTAATTTAATGGCTCACACATTGTCACCTCCTGATATGTGCGTTAGCGGTACCAAAATTGGAATTAATATTATGTTGCTCTGTACAACAATGCAGCAAAACAAAATCCATTAGGGGTCTCCAGGGCAAGAACTAATTGCTGTTGGGTTTTTGTTAGGGAGTTAAACTGGATTTGTATTAAAGGCAAGACAGGGTCACAAGATTAGTAAAAAGTGCAGAAAGTGCAGCCCAGTTGAGTAGTGCACACAATGAACTTGGGGCTTTTGAGGGTCCCAGCAGGGCAGTTGCCTTCTTTGATGGTTGGTAAATCAACCTTGACCAACCAACCCGGATTTGACTGGGTGAGATTCAAATCAGTGGCACGCCAACTGATGATTCAACCCATTGACTTTAATACTGATTCATATCTTGATTAAATTAAGTATGAAATAAAACAGTGATTCCCAAAGCCTAAGGCGCAGACACTTACAAGGCCCAGAATCATTTGCTAAAGACCCAAGAACAATAGGATTCGGTGAAAAGAAAAAAGATACAAGGCTTTATTAGGCTATGTGTGACATAATAACTTTGAACTGTTACACTCATACACTCACTCACAACAGGACACTGCTCATGTACTGTATTAATTTAGGAAAAATCATAAGTCAGTCATCACCCACTTAATATAAAGTAAAATATTAAGGCCCTATTTTAATGATCTAAGCTCACGGCGTGAAGCGCATGGCGCAGGTGCGTTTAGGGCGCGTCCAAATCCACTTTTGTTAGTTTGACGGCAGAAAAAAAGGGTCCGTGCGGCGGGCGCATGGTTCAAAAGGGTTGTAGCCTACTTAGTGTCTTCATTAATTCATAGGTGTGTTTTGGGTGTAACAATAAACCGATCAGTGTCATCTCCCATTCCCATTAAAAGCCAGGCGGGTTTGTACCTTGGCGCATTGCTATTATTAGGGCTGTGCTCGATTGACGAAATTCTTAGTCGACTAACACTCATTCAATTGTATCGACTAATCGACTAGTTGATTTAATAGACAGATCTGTAAATCTGAGTTTCTCCGCAAACAGTCATGCAAAAGCACCACTTTAATTCTTGTGTTTACCAGAGATGTGCTCGTACGTTTCTTGGAAATAAGTCATTCAGCATGAAAAAAGCATAAAACATGACTAATCGACTAAAGAAATCTTAGTTGACTAAGACCAAAACGACCGATTAGTCGACTAAGAGGGAGCAGCCCTAGCTATTATCATGGCGGCTTTGCACTGTAATATTTTTATTTGTAATCTTTTGCATGTCTGTGTGCTGCTGCGCTTCCTGTCTGTGTGTCTGTGTGTGTGTGTATAACAAGCATAGTGTGCGCGTGCTGCGCATAAGCCTAGGCGCATTTTACCAATTTGCTGTTAAAATAACAACGAAATTGACTTTAGACCAGGTTTTTGTTGGTCAATGGCGCAATCACTTCCCGCTGCCAAGAATTCACCTGAAGACACCTCCCTGTAAGACCAGCACGCCCATGGGCGCACAGATGGCCGTAGGTGCATTTACTATTTAAACGACGTGGGCGCTGGACGGGAAATTGACGACTGCGTCGGTCTTAAACTAGCAAAGACGCTTGCATCGGCCTTTGCGCTGCGCCGGGTGCAAGATAGGACCCTAAGAGTTTAACAGAGCTTTGATTGTAGATAAAAGGCCTACTGTGTGAGCTTTCCTGGTGATATACTGCATTTTTGAATCTTTAAAAAAAAAAAAAAAAAAAAAAAAGGAAATGAACATGTTTATTCAGTCTGGTTTGGTGTGTTTGATGTGTCTCACCTTCTATAGGTGATGTTTTCAGGCGGCGGCAGATGCCCTGCACGTCTCCGTGCGCGTCCTGTATCTTGTTGACGGCCTCGGCGCTCCGCAGCTCCATCAGCTCCCTCAGTTCCATCACGGTCACCCCAAAGTCTCCGTCATGGTTGCCCTCTGCCACCGAATTCCCCGGAGGGTGGTCTGCCGTGTTGTTGGCCATGTTGGTCGTCTTCACAGCAGTGTTGTGGTGGTGTCGTCGTAGTTTTTGTTCCTCTGAGTGTCTTTCTTAAAACTGATCTAAATGTCAGACTGGGTCCTCAGTTCACAGGACTCGTGGGTAGTGTAGTTCTCACAGGAGTCAGGCGGAGGAGATGAGCGCTGAGGTTAACTCCTGACCCGGACGTGCATGCTCCTCTTGGGTTACCATAGAAACAGGGTAGTAAACATGATCTTGTTGCTGCAGAGGAAACAGAAACAGAAACAGGATGATTTTATAAAGCAGATCCAGACAGGAAGCAGTCTGAACATCATCATCAGCAGACCGATCAGTTCAGGCTTAGACTTTGTTTGATTCTTACTAATTAATAGCACAGAGCCTAATTGGGCCAATTAGAGGAGAGTTTCTCATCTCAGATTATTAAAAGAGTCCAATGAATCACAGAGGTCGTTAGATATAAACTGATTATCAGTTTGCGCTGCTCTTTTGAGACGTACGATTGGTTAGTAAATAGAGTATCTGCTCTCCCTGAACCGTCAGCTCCAAGGTTATGACTGACGTGGAAAGAACAGTATTTCATCCTTCGCAACAGGAAAATAAAACAATCACTCTCACCAAAGGTATTAAAATAAACAATTGAGTACAGTAACAAGGAAGCTGGGTTACTATGTCCTGCTGATGAACACAATGCAGCTCTGAGAGCCAATCAACATCAAGCAGAGGATGATACACCAATAAAAGGGCGAACTTGACCGGGTGCAGTGAGTGTGTGTGTGTGTGTGGCATTCCAGTCCATCGCCACAGATTATGTAAGTGCACATCAAAGGCTGTCCTCCATTTTTCCCCGCTTAGTGTTCCGTCATGGACACACACACACACACACACACAAATAGTTACACAAATAAGAAACTACACAATTTGGGCCATAGTTTAATGCTCTGCTGCAGAGAGGTTAGGGCTAAAGACAGTGGACAGTTCAGCCTCATCTCTACTGTATGTGCTACTGAAACAGTCATGTTATCACACACACACACACACACACACACACACACACACACACACACACACACACACACACACACACACACACACACACACACACACACACACTTCTGCAGTTGGTGCTGGAGTCAGGGTTCTCCTGAGTGATTGTTTGTGGTACTAGTGACAGACTCTAGGTCAGTGGTTCTCAAACTGGGGGAGCACAGAGCTATTTCAAGAGCATGAAAAGTGGAAGACACTGAATACGTAACATGGCTGGTTAAAGTAACGGCTTTTTGTTATTCAGACGTGACAGGATATTTAAGGACAGAGCCAAAGGCTTGTATATTCGGCACTTGGTCCACAGAGGGAGAGACATCACTGCAGTATCGCTGAGATGAAAAGTTTAATGATATGAAGTAGGAAGATGGCGTTTTAAACTTACACTCAGTGGCTGCATTACAAGGTACACTTGTACAACCTAATCCAGTCTAATACTACAGCCCTGCCATACCTATCCACAACTATCCTTACGAAACTTATAATGTTCAATCGTAGGGGATTTTTCTTTGGCAGAAGGCTTTTAAAACTAGGATACCCATGAGCCAAAATCCACCTTAGGAGTCGAAGTTGACTTCTCTCCTTTGGTTTTTACATCCACAGGCTTGTACATTCTTTTTTTAAATCAAAAGTACCAGATATTTTCTAAAACAGTCGGACAACCAGGAACATTTTTTTTTGTCCAAGAGCTTCAACTGTCAGTCACCTAACAACGCCTAAGGAGAAAAATCAATGGGACATTTACTTCTGGAACCGGGTGAGCCTGAAATCGCTTCTCCCACTTCTTAAAACGCTACACTTATATACAAACATATATGTACTACTTTACACTCCCTGCTTGTATCCCTTAAAATGCAGAAACTAGAACTAAAAAACAAAACAAAACAGACCAAACTAAGGCTCAGTATGTTCTATCAACTTCTTATATATTCATTATTCATTCATTCACAGTTTTTTAATGTGTTCCACAACATGTGGCCAACAACTCAAACAATTTAAAAGTATATACACATTTTTTTTTTTTTTATAAAACCTGTCCTGCAATGTGTAAATGCACATTTATTGCATTTCTGAGTAGCCTAATTTATTCAGCGGGGGGTACTGAATGAGACGTCGCCCAGGGCACCAAAACATCCGGGACCGTCACTGTGAACACCACAGGCTTCTGTTGGTTTGTTCCACTGTATCCGTTCGTACCTCAGAGCCTCTGTTGTGTCTGTGAGACGGTTCTGCGTACGTCCCTCAGGGACTAATCCCTGCAACTAAATCAGGAACTGGAGTCAGGACTCATTAACTCTTCATTAAATAGACTCAATAAACAAGCTATAAACTCGGGGAGTGAACATCGCATTTAGCACATTCATGTTTGTGTTTCCAGTGAAAATCAAGTCAATTAGACCGATGCAGGGAATGAATAAGTGTCCGCACCACAACACAACAGCAGAGTTGTTTTTCTTTATTTGGCCTACTGTTGTTTCCTTTGCAAGTTCTTAAAAAGGTTTCTGGAAATTTGAAAAAATTGCCATGAGAAGCCAAATTTCTAATTTGTCCCTCTAACCTCCTCCGTTATTTTCCGTTTCAAACTGTGTCTTTTAGATTATTTTATGTCCCTCATATCAGGTTTCATAAGTATCAGTGTGTGTGTGTGTGTGTGTGTGTGTGTGTGTGTGTGTGTGTGTGTGTGTGTGTGTGTGTGTGTGTGTGTGTGTGTACCAGGAAAACAAATGCCCTCCCTCTGCGTTCACTAATTATCCACCTGCTGTTCATTGACCAGAAGTCGAGTCATTATTACAATGAGACAACAGAGAAATAAAATAAACTGCCCACAGACCTCACCACATTAGTGTCTGCTGTACATTATTACACATAAAGTTGGGGATGTCATTGTGATGGAAAGTGTTAATTACAGATAATGAGATTGCTTAATTATGCAGGCACTAAGAAGAGGGAGTGTACACATCTTTCATTAAAACAGACCAAACAGGTACATAATTCTACATGAATAATTCATATTCACATTAAAGCAACAGAACCGGTTAGCTTATCGTTAACGGAAATACTGATAATTAAACACAGAGCTTAAAAGGTCCCATGACATGGTGCTCTTTGGATGTTTTTATAGTTAGTGGGCCCCTAATACTGTATCTGAAGTCTCTTTCCCGAAATTCAGCCTTGGTGCAGAATTACAGCCACTAGAGCCAGTCCCACAATGAGCTTTCCTTAGGATGTGCCATTTCTGTGTCTGTAGCTATTGAGGAGGAGAGAGGGGGGGGGCAAGGTGGAGGGGGTGTGGCCTTGACCAACTGCCACTTTGCTCGTTTGAAAGCCATGATGTCTCTCGCTCCCTCATGGGTGGGCCAAATTCTCTGGGCGGGCAAAGCAGAGAAAGAGGAGGTAACCTTGCTCCTTATGACCTCATAAAGGAGGAGATTCCAGATCAGCCCATCTGAGCTTTCATTTTCTCAAAGGCAGAGCAGGATACCCAGGGCTCGGTTTACACCTATCGCCATTTCTAGCCACTGGGGGACCATAGGCAGGCTGGGGGGAACGCATATTAATGTTAAAAAACCTCATAAAGTGAAATTTTCATGCTATGGGACCTTTAACATCCATTTTATCTCATGTCATATGGCGGTAAATACAGCAGTTTTCTAGCTGCTCTTCTAACTTTGATTTGTTTTCCCGACTTTGGATGAAATCCCACTGTTCCACTATATAAACTCAGAGTGGATATGTTTTCCTCTGTGGGGGCTCACGGGCGCACAGACTTTAAAAAAAAAAAAGTGGTCCAAAAAATGTTTGCATTTCAGAACCTTAGGAAATGGACAGCGGCCGACACGAACACACATGCCTATTTACTTGATAATACAAATAAGCTCTCGGCAGTGGTGGTGGATGTCGATGCACTTGCATCATTAGGTTTTGCTTTTTTAAAAACAAATTTGTCCATTTTAGTCTCACTCTGATTACCTAATGCTCATGCACACACTGTATAGTGGGGGGATGAGGGGGGATAGGATATGGAGCAGGGGACTGACTGCGACATAACCAATCACACTATGACAGATGCTCCACTTAGCACCAACTGTAATGTTTAATTTTAAATGAATTTAGCCTACTGGCAGTCTGGCACACGTGGGTGCTCAGTATTTTCCGTGGGTGCTCGAGCTCCGGAGCACCCACGATATCGGCGCCTATGAATACTACCTATCACAATGGTATTGACATAAAGGGACTATTCGAGTACTTGTAAAGAATACACTGGTTTATGGTCAGTGGTGGAATATAACTAAGTACTGTACTTACTACAATTTTTAAATACTTGTACTTGAGTATTTGCATTTTATGCTACTTTATACTTCTACTCCACAACATTTTGGAAGCACACATTGTACTTCTGCAGTTAGCGCTAACACTAAAGGCAAGGCATCTTTATTTATAGAGCCCATCTCAAACGCAGAGGCAATTTCAAAGTGTTTTACATAGGCAAAGAAACTATTAGGACAGACGGACATTCAAAAACAGTAAGCAATAAAAAGTAAAATCAATTAGGACGAAATAAAAAACAATCTGAGATTTAAAACACGTGATGAAATAAATAAAATACAAGTAAAATAGACCAGAAATACAGTTACAGTGCAGTGATGAGTTGCAGTAGCTGGTGGACCTACTGAAGCGCAGCTAGTTTATGGGTGCTGAGTCGTAACGTTAAGTGAGAGAAGGCGTGCATTTTACATGACTGACAATGACATGACATTACATCCTTCCTCACTGGTCAGCATTAAACTCTGGCTGTGCTACTTGTTAGTAATGCGGAGATGGTGTGGAGACGGCTGAGTGGTGCTGGTGGCTTGTGAGAGCCCGACTGTGCTGCGGCCCATCGCTATTATGTTTTAATGTTGCGCATTGTAAGGATTAATGCCTAGCAGAAAACACTTAATACAAAGTCTTGAGTCAGAGGGGATTGGATCATAAACTCTGCACATTAAAAATCAATTCATGAACTTTACCTGATGAAGCGAGTACTAGTGTGCAGAATGTGCCAGCTCTTAAATATGTAGAATCACATCGATTTCAAGAGAATTAGATCTTTAACTGCATTTTTAAACTAACTTCCAAAAGTTTGAAACCTGAAACAACCAACCTGCTTTAGTTTATAGAGTCTTTGGTGGTAGTTCATTTGCAGAGTCCAAAATAACTTCACTTTACAGTTCACAGTTCAGTTGGTCAGGTTCCATTAAATCCAAGGTGACAGTGGAGGTGGTGTTTGTACTAATAGTAGTATTTCATCGTTGTGATAATACCATTTACGGTGATAATTTGGCCACAATGATGGTAGCACGAACATGTGTTTCCTACTGTGAGCTTGTTTTTATGTAGCAGTCTGTGTTCTGTTTTACTGCTGGAAGGTTACCTTGAGTGACGTTAAATAAAATAAATAAATAAAAACATTAAAAAAAGATTTTTTATAAAAAAATGAAGTTGGGAGACTTCTGAAAGACATAGCGTGCGCACACACAAACACACACACACACACACACACACACACACACACACACACACACACACACACACACACACACACACACACACACACACACACACACACACACACACACACACACACACACACACACACACACACACACACACACACACACACACACGGTTTGCTAACTACACCACCACACCCACTTCAGCCCAAAAGTCAACATTCTTATCTTGAGACCTAACGACACACCTGCTGACACACACAGATTTACACATGTGTATGCACACACTCACCTTTTCTCTTGCCCGTCATGTGACTCAGTGTTTATGGGGCCTGTATGTATTGATTAACACACACACACACACCATTAGCTCTGCCACACAGTTACTTAGTAAGTAAGTAAAGTTTATTTATATAGCACAGAAAGGGTCACAAAGTCCTTCACAGGCCAAATAAGTTAATACATTAACACCCAACAACAACCAACCCAATAGAAATCACAAAAGGCAAGGAACTTAAAAATACATAGTCACGCAATTAACAATGTGGCTAGTCGAACGCCTGACTACAAAGATGCTTTTTAAAAATATAAATGGAGGCCGCCACTCTCAAATCATGGACGGCTCTGTATGTAATTACAAGAATCTGGAACTAAATCCTGACTTTAAAAAGGTAGGGTAATGTGACATGTGACCTTGTCAAGAGCAGCAGCATTTTGGACCAACTGTAAGCAATCTACAGATGATTTGCTGAGGCAAGTTAAAATATAATTACAAATCCAAACGCGAAGAAACAGAAAGGCATGTATAATAATTTCTAACTCGCCGTAGGATACAAAATGCCTGAGTTTTGCAACGTTTCTGAGGTGGTAAAAACAAGTGTGGGTCAAGGACTTGACATGCTTGTCAAGGTTCATATAGCCTGATCAAAAGTAACCACAAGATTTCTCAGGCTGTAACGCACATTGGAGCTAAGTGAGCTAATACTGCTAGCCACCTTAGAAGCAATGCTGTCCGCAGCAACAACCAGAGCCTCCGTTTTGCCAGCATTTAGCTGAGGAAAGTTACTGGCCATCCAGACAGATAGTCCTGTTAAACATTGAAATTATCAATCTGGTCAGGTTTAAAAGAAAAATACCTAGCACTTTGCTTGACACGTAGAATTAGATGTTAATATAAAGTGTGTTTGAGAGGCTTGATTGGGTCCAGTCAAATGTCTGAGGGGACTACTTTATATGCTTGAATCATGCTTTTATGTTGTAGAAAATCCGCTTTACAAATATATGCTATTTTTTTTTATTAAGGGTGTGTTTTGTACAACCATTATACAAGCTGTACAATGTTGCTGTTCAACCAGAATAAGAACTGAAAGGGCAGAAAGACAAAGATCCCTCTGAGCAACAGTTGAATAAGAAGAGAAGAATTCAGCAGTCATTGGTGAAAGAAACTGGAAGCTTAGCATCCAAATGTGTGCACATTTAAATCAGGAGCAGGTTTAGGTTTCAGTGTCAACAGGAATTAACAGGTGTGTTGCTCTAGCAAAGATATTCATCCAACTACACAATGGAAAGAGAAGGTTAGCACTGTTGGAACTGGAACAGGGAATATCAGCTGAACATACTGTACTATGGACTGACAAATCACAGTTCAAACACTGAGTAGACTACAGAGGGCTCTCTGCTTTAATATCAACACTCTTTCATTATAAATCCAAGCTAGCAAGACATTTGTATTTAAACATTACTTCATGTATTTGGTTCACTTTAAAACGTCTCGGTCATGATCCAGCTAAATGACAATCAGCCTGCTCTTTTGCAGGTTTGGGCTAAAATGTTAGGTGGCATTTTTGCACATTTCCCCCGTAACTCTAAACTAGCTACATGAATACTACTAATGCTGAAACATATTTATATCTGCACATGTATGCAGGTATATAAAACAAGCTCATGCCTATTCTTAAAAAGGCTTGTCGGGTAAGTTAAATTTATCGTTTGACCCCTAAATGTTATCATTGGATGTTATGGGTTACAGTTCACTCATGCAGCGACTTCCTGTTTACATACGGCAGCCGATTGCTTTTGATTGGACGGTGCTATAGAAGTGTCAGAGCAACCGATTTACGCATTACTTGTAGTCGTGAACGAGTTGAGACATTTCTGAAATTTTCATGTTGCAACCTGATTTGAATAAATCCCCAGCTTGAAACCAACTGGCCAAGAACGGAGGAAAAGCGTAAACACAGAATGTAATTCTGTTCAACTCTGAGGTTCATCGGTGAGTTGGGACGACACAGCAGACTGACTTCGTGCCACGGGATGAACACGTTTCACTTTTTTTTTTCCCCACAAAAGGTCACAGAAAGAAAGCCTTAATGAGAGACTGTATTGAGCTATAGAAGCCAGACAGGAAGTGATGTCAGGACTTCAGCTGTCTCTATATATAGATGGAGCATATATGCAGCCATAGGGCAACCAGAGTTTCAGTGTGCGTTTTAGTGCCTCAGAGACAGTGTGTCTGTTCTTCGTCCATTTTATCTGTTGGTTATTGACTCCAGATGAAATTATGATGCAGCCACCATGCTGCCAGCTACTCAGCTTATAAGTGTGTGTGTGTGTGTGTGTGTGTGTGTGTGTGTGTGTGTGTGTGTGTGTGTGTGTGTGTGTGTGTGTGTGTGTGTGTGTGTGTGGTGAGCTTTTTAATTCATGCCGAAATTATTCAAAATCATTTGTGTCATTTAAACATTTCACTTTTGTTTATAGCACAAACCCCGCAGGCATTCGGTCTCATGCTGGGTCTTCTTATCATGCAGAGATGGAAAGATTCACATGTTTATGACTTGTGGATGTTTATGGATTTTCCTTCCATATCATTTTCTAAATTCTAGAAAACTGAAAAAGAAGAGATGTATTTCTATGGTTGGTGTTTCAGTTTGGATAGAACCCTTTTGAAAAGAAAAGAAAAAAAAAAAACACCTGGAAACGTACAAATGTATGTATGTTTCACATGTAAACAGTTTTCAAAAATAATCCGCCTCAGTGAGGACATGATGTGTGTTTTGGCATGAGTGCATGGCGCACTTGTCAGGATTTAATTTGGTTAAACTAAACAAAACCAAGAAGCAGAATGACTCACACTGACTAACATAATAACATAATCACATCCAACAGGTTGTTATGTTATTATTAGGGAATCCGAGGTATATTAACACAGCAGACGGAGTAGTATTTTTACATGCTAGAGGTTTCATCAAAACATTTTAAAAAGGCTTTTTGCTTTTGTTAAAAGTGGCCAAAATTCTCATGAGGACAGTATCAATCAGATGTTAACAATAATCCAATATTCAAAACTAGTCCAACAACAGAGACCATCTTTGAGTAAAGACAGAGGTTGTCATCTGTCCCCATATACAGCCACCAGTTATCATGTGACTGAAGCGCCACACTTGATAAGAGCTGAGCTGGAGAAGGCTGTGGGATGTGGTCAAAAGCTCTGGAAAAAGCTAGTAAGTGGACCATTAGCATGGACTGAAAAGCTAGTTGATGTAGCATCAGTGAAGTCACCCATTGGTTTTTGCACTGCCGCTTTGAAGCAAGAAGTTTGCATTTTGGCTGTCGCCGTCTTGGTATTTTGGAGCCAGAAGTGACCATATTTGGACAAAAAGGGCAGAGCTGGGGAGGATGATGCGGCTCAGCCAGTGTCCTGTATGGTTTCATGGCGCTGTGCTAAGCTAAATTTTTCGTTTTTTTTTTTTTTAAAAAATCAAAAATTTTTTTTTTTTTTTTTTTTTTTTTGTTTTTTTTATTTTTTTTTTTTGGGGAGTGGGGGTAATTTTTTTGTGGTCATCTGCATATACAGCAGTACACAGAGCTGGTAGCCAGGGTAAACCCTGACGAACTTCCGGCAAATTTGAGATTTGCTCTGCAAGTCAGTCTGGCGAAGAGCCCATTCAAACCCATTTCCAATGTCCCCAAAATCGAGGCACCAATCACAACCGTTGAGGCGGGCTTTACGCCAATCACAACCGCTGAGGCGGGCTTTACGCCAATCACAACCGTTGAGGCGGGCTTTACGCCAATCACAACCGTTGAGGCGGGCTTTACGCGACGACGATAGCGCAGCGACGGCGAGCAGCTTTTTGTTTACATTCAACACGACAGCTACCGAAGCCGTGCCTCACGAGCTCGGCCATGACCGGCGACCGGCAGGTCAGTCTGACATATGCCGATTTCAACCGGTCAACGCTACAATTAACTGACAACATAAGTTGTTACAGTTAAGTCAGTTACAGTTCTCAAGTTGTCCGTTTTTTTTTGGTTGGATATTGGATGTGAAAAGCGTCACCCGGATCGTTGGTCTGATTGGTTGAAGGACTATCCAATGCGCCCAGAGGCATTTGAGCGGCGTCCGTTGGTGAAACGCCCCTTTGGAAATGAACTGTCAATGAACCTTTCCCAGACCCACTCTCAGTTACAACTGAGAGGGGTCTGGTGTCAACCAGGCTACAGAGCTGGTTGAAAATCTGCAGACTTTTCCTTTGACCATCATGCTGTATTGAAGAAGACTTGAAGGTAGTGAATGAGACCATAAACTCATTATGAAAATGTTGAAAATCAAGTGAGAAGTAGAGTCATTTTCCTATAGAAATGGACTAGCCAGTGGAGTCACCCCCCTGCTGGAAATTAGATAGAATGCAGGTTTAAGGCACTTTCGCATTGGCTTCACTTTTCAGGCCAGGAAGTTGCCGACTGATCATGACTTCAAACTTGCAGTTTGTTATAGCTTGTTCATTCAGAAGGGTACACATGATCAGCTCTGGCTTCAGCCTAATCCTTTTCAGGTACAGTGCTTTAAACTCTTTTGGCAATGAGACATTATATTATGGAGGTGTGAGCACATGTGAACCATGCAGGCTTTTATCATTTTAAGAGAACTTATGGACATCTGGCATAATTGGCAAACTGCGCTAACAGCAGCATTTCACAAAGTTTCAAATGATACAGCCTCTTATCAAACACTTTACTATCATTGTTCTCGGTCACTGTCTTTACACTCTGCATCCCTCCGTCTCTGCTGCTTTGGCTATTTCCTCATGCAGTTATAAAACTAGAACATGAACAAACAGCATTCCCTGAATGAGGTCAGACACACCCCTTCCCCAAAACTGGGTAGACGTTGGAGACCGTCAGTGATTCTAATTTAATCCTGAAGGGTTAACATTCAAGGTTACTTTTGTGGCGACATGTTTCTGTTTTGAGACTGCATAAATATAAAAAAAGAAAAAGAAAACTTGACTGAGAAATCACACGACCAGTTTCAGTTCATGAAAAAGGTTTGATTCTTCATTATCTTCCATCAGACTGTCCCCTCCGTTCAGCTGCGGTTCTCCTCCCTGCTCTCCCTCCTCTTCCTTCGCTCTGCTCTCTGCCTCTGCAGACACACCTGCTCTGCATACTAAAGCACCAGCCTGCACCTCCCTCCTCCTCCACACACACACACACACACACACACACACACACACACACACACACACACACAAAAAAAAAAAAAAAAAACACACACACACACACACACACACACACACACACACACACACACACACACACACAAAGCCCGCTGCTGGCCACACCCTCCACACAGAGAGAAACTTTTTTTCCTTTTGCACCCAGCAACAGATCTCCACACACACACACACACTCTCTCACACACACACACACACTCTCTCACACACACACACACACACACACACACACACACACACACACACACACACACACACACACCAATTGAATCATGACACAGTGACTTTACACAAAAATAAGTCCACATGCAAGGCACGTCAAACAGCCTACACTGAGCCAGGGTGTGTGTGTGTGTGTGTGTGTGTGTTTGGTCTAGACGACGATATGTGTGTGAGAGAGAGAGAGTGTCGCAGCATGTCAGACAGTGTAAGAGAGCCAGGCCAAGAATGCAGGAGACCACACCCATATCTGCAGTCATGTGACCAGGGTGGAAAAAGGAAATCCCCACACTGCAGAGAGACTGAGGTCTGGACTCAATGTGGAGCAACCATGGGAGCAACACACACACACACACACACACACCTCAAATTTATGTCATTCCAAGACTCATCTCCACAACATTTCCACTCACACACACAACTGTCTCAGTTCAGTTGGTCAATTATGCTCATTGTACACACACACACACACACACACACACACACACACACACACACACACACACACAAGTATGACTCATCATAAGAAACAGTACAGGGGTTGACTTGCTGCCAGTTTCCTGTTTGTCTCTTTATGAATTTTAACCCCTTAAACCTCACTGGGGATACGCGATGAAAATGAGATCATCCACAGCTGTATGAAAATGAAATCAATCTCCACCTGACGTCTGCAAACACTTAAGTTTGTAAACATTCAAATACTTGAATAAAAAATTATCATTTTAACAATGGCTTTTATCCGGTTTTGCAAATGCAGCTAGATCAGAACTCATAGTATGAACTCAAAGTGTTTACATCTTTCTGTGTTGTCTTTAAACTCTCAGCAAAATAAACGCTTTGGGTCACGGCAGCTTCAGTCTAATCGGAGAAGAAGAGGGGCAGGCCTTCCCAACTGAACTATCAACTACAACAATGGTTAGTTTAATCTTACAAAATCAACAACATACTGAGTTTGGAGGAACGTTGATGCAAAGGTTTCAGATCTGCAGACTAACCGAGACCGCCACTCACACACTTTCAGCTCTCTTCGTAGATTAGGCGGAGACCAACCCGTTCGCATTCCGAACTCGTAAAATAAGTACGTTTGGGCAGTGGCCTTCAGCGTCCGATGCGACGAAAAAGGCACCCTTCGGCGTATTTGTGTAATGTACTGGGGAGAGCCGCAGTTGGATGAGATTTAGCGAGTGGTATGTAAGGGGAAATGGCTGCGTGAGGAGGTTGGTTGGGGTGGTGGATGGACTTTTACTCAGGAGACTCTTGAGGAGTCTTTTGAGGAGTCCTTCCCCGGGTTCGCGTCCCGCGTGTGGCGTTTTTGTTTCCCCGTCTCCGGCGTGTGTTTCCCTGCTTTTGAGGCGTCCTTTTCCCGTTGTTTTTCTCCTAAACCCAACCTCCGCGATTCCGTTATTGTCGCGCTTCGCCCGCGGCCGTCTCCCGGCGTGTGAGGCATCCTCCCCCCGCTTGCTGGAGTCGCTTTATAGAGTCGCTTTTTTTCTTTCCTCCCGCGTGTCACAGAACCGTACGCCCTTCAAAAAGGGACGGCAATAGTGGCGACCAAGCACGTTTACATGAGACGCTAAAGGAGACTTTTAACGTCAATAAGAACGAGAAAGGCTCCTGACTGAACGTCCTTATTTTACGAGTTGGGTGTGAGAATGTGTTGCGGAGACAGTGGGGCTGATAAACCTGTAGGAACCGAATGGACAGATAGCTAAAAGACATGCCAGAAAAACAACCACCAACAAGCTCCATGTGTGTTTTATCATCAAAGCTGTGTGAAAAACACAGACACACACACACACACAGACACACACACACAGACAGACACACACACACAGACAGACACACACACACAGACAGACACACACACACACACACACACAGACACACAGACACACACTCTCTTGGGTCTCATGTAGAATCTAATGCCTGGGATTCCTGGCTGAATGACTGTACAGTTTAGACAACCACAGTCCCCACAGTCTATTGTGGTGTGTGTGTGTGTGTGTGTGGTGTGATTACTTGACTGTTTCAGTAGCACATAGAGATAAAGCTGAACTGTCTTTAGTCCTTCCCTCTCTGCAGCAGAGCATCAAACTACGGCAAGCTCAATGGACGAAATCCTGTAGTTTCTCATTTTTTTCCCCAACCACATTGTATATGTCTACACACCAGGGTACTGCTTCTTAACAGGTAGAAAACTGGAATCTTCTAATGTTAAAAGCATGCTAAAACCTCCAATTGTGTACAGACTGAAAGCACCAACAAACATGTGTGAACACATCCACCTGCAGGCAATAGATGTAGAATACGGTCTGCGTCTCATAGGAATTCTATCCAGTCATTGATGTTTCCATGCCATTGGCTGGCACTGACAGGCCAACCCTGTTTGACTGAGTGCTATGGAGACATTTCCACTAGCTGACTCAGTACTCCGGAATTCACTTCCTTCTATCAGTGTGCTCAAGAATCATCTTACTCATTGGCTTTTAACTGAGGCTAGCAAGACCCTGGATTTCTTCTGAATCCTTAGTACGAATTTGTTGTCTCGGTCAAATCCATTTCTAATAGTGGTAGTAGCAGTTGGACAGCCTCCCCCTGACTGAATCATGACAAAATGGGTTGCTCCCATTTTTAAATGCATTAAGATGTTGAAAATACTACACACATATTTTACATCTTAGATTTAAACATTTGAAGGCAATAACATTTAGGATAGGGCGGAAAAGATTATTAAATGAATCAGTCCCTCCAGGATTTCGCGATGTCGCAATCGCGCCAATTCAAGAAATCACTGCGACTCGCAATTTTGATCAATCCCCGCAACTTTTCCGCAAATTTGACCAATAACCGGAGTTTCCCGCGACTTCAACCAATCCCAGCAGTCCCACGTGCCAGACTTTGCATCGGTATGTGACTCTGAGAGCCAATGACCAAGCGGGAGTGAGAACGGAAAATTAATTTCCATGTAAGACGAGACGTGTGTAACTCCAACAGCTCACATTTACCAACAAAACATACAGCGAAAGACCGTGCGCAACATTTCAGACCGTCCTGCCAACCTGTATACATTTTAACACCAATGTACGCTGTAATGTTTTTTTCACTCTAAAGTCGCTGAAAGCTGCTGCTGTTTCAATCCTGTCGGCTCTCTGCAGCGGGCGGGGCTGATCAGTACACACACACACACACACACACACACACACACACACACACACACACACACACACACACACACACACACACACACACACACACACACACACACACACACACACACACACACACACACACACACACACACACCGTGTGAATGTGTCCCAGGCCAGGATAGGAAATTAACTAACAATGTAAAGATCAACAAGCCACTGACAGATTATGTTCAAATTTGATTCATTCAATATTTGCAGCATCCTGAGCCTTTTTGGTAAGGTTACTAAGAAAACTCAGCCTAGAGTAAAAAACAAGTTTCCTTTTTATTTATAAAAAAAGAAATTCTAAATCTTTTTTGCAACTTTCTCTGTCTCCCGCAACTTAATTGCAACAAACCTACAAAAGACATTGCAACTTTTATCGCAATTTTTTACAAAAGCTCCCACAAAAATCAGGCATTTTGGGCCGCAACAATCTTAAAAAAAGGCCGCGAAATCCTGGAGGGACTAATTTATTAATTAGCCGATCGTCAGAAAAGATGATTGACGATGATAATTTTGATCATCAATTAATCCTTGAAGTTTTTTTTTTTAAGCACACAAACTTCACTGGCCGCAGCTTTCTTTAACAAAGTAAGTTTTCTTGGTCATCTATAAGAAATTATTTAACCTGCAACTGGCTTAGTCTGTCATAACCACATGCTTCAAGAAATCCACCATCGTTCCTGTGCCCATAAAAACAAGAGCAGCCTGCCTGAATGACTACCGCCCAGTGGCACTCACCTCACCTCACCTGTAATGATGAAAACGCTTTGAACAAGTGATCAAGGATTACATCTGCTCCTCACCACCCAGCACAGTGGACCCATTGTAGTTTGCCTACTGTCCCAACCGATCAACAGAAGACGCCATAGCACACATCCTCCACACCACCCTGTCTCATTTGGAAAAGAAGGGGAACCTATGTAAGATTGCTGGTCATTGACTACAGTTCAGTGTTTAACACCCTAGATCCCTACAGGCTCGTCACTAAGCTCAAGGACCTGGGATTAAACACCTCACTGTGCATCCTTGACTTCCTGACAGGCACACCTCAGGCGGTGAGGCGGACACACCTCTCCCGCCCACATCCTTAACACCGGAGCCCCCCAGGGCTGCGTTTTGAGCCCCCTGCTGTACTCCCTGTACACACATGACTGTGTGTAGCCACTTTCTCCAACACCATCGTCACGTTTGCTGACAACACAGCTGTGGTGGGCCTGATCATAGACGACAATAGCCGCTTTCTGACCGCAGGGATTTTTGCAGTTCCCAGAACATAACGTTCCTAGAACCCTTTTTTTTTCGTGTTTCGACTGGACCAATTTGGGGATTTATTAAGCTCCTCTGGCCACAGTTCCTGTAACTCTTTCAGCTCCTACTTCAGGGCAGGGTTTTTTCCCCTTTTCCGCATAGTGGTGGTTAGATGGCTGTGATTATAATAACAAAAGGTCAGTTTCTATGGCCACTTGGCCAGTGTGAATGCAAATGGGAAACCGGTTTTGGGGGAGAGTAGTTAGTAGAACGGTTTAGAAGTGGACTGTTCCTATAACTACGTTCCTGTAACTACTTGGTCAGAAAGAGGCTAATGTAAAGACCTAACTGAATGAAGTAGAGGACCTGATGCGCTCTACTTCTTTACCCAACAACCACCTCATGAAAGACTAAAGAGATGATAGTGGACTTTGGGCAGAGGCAGGAAAAGAACTACGCCTCCGTTAAAAACGGGTCCTCGCTGGAGAGAGGGTGGACAGCTTCAAGTACCTTAGTGTCCACATCACCGAGGGTCTGACCTGGGTACTGCATACTGATTTAGTGGTTCGTTCAGCAAGAATCCATTAATAGGGAAAGTATTGGTCAGATTTGTCGATGATGAACATATTTGCTGTGTCTGTAAGTGCCGGTTGAAAATGATTCCCTGCATCAGGTGAAGTGAGTGGACAGGCTGAAAGCAGAGAGGTGGGGAGAGAGAGACACTGCAGAAGGACACAGGAGACCGCAGCATAGCGGACATGTCCTTCATCTCTTTTTTTAAACCAAACAACGGCACCAGGGAGAAGACCGATCTGAACCAAACAAAGCAGGAACATCTGGAGAGTGTCCAGAGATTTAATAATCCTGTTTGCAGCCTGAAGCTCAGCCTGTTCTTTAATGCAGAGTCCTGAGCCACACTGATCAGAACCCAAATACGCCCAAACAGACCTGCAGCAGCCTCTTTGTGTGCGTGTACATGAGTGTGCGTGCGTGTGTGTGGAAGGGGCACATCAGACACTGGTGGTACTGGTCAGTTCCCAGGTGTGAATGTGCATGAGGAGCAGTCCGATAAAAGCCTCCATTGTTGCAGCAGATGAATGAAACGCACAGAAGGGCTTAAAGATTTAGAGCACTGTCCCTTTAATGCTTGTGCTTTTCAATTGAGCCATTAGGGTTTTTCTATAGTAGGGGAGGTAGTCTAGCCACAGTCGAGCCAAGTTGTTTATCTTGCTGACATGATGAAGAAGGTGTGCCAAGTCACCAAACACAATAAGATCTTGTTGCCTGCAGCCATTGTCATCTCACTGTGGCTGTTTGTACAATTCCTCCTGCAATATTTAAATCCTGGTAAAGCAAAACAAAATATGTGTTCTGAGTCTGTCACACCACAGAATAATGTATTAATAATCACTAGGGTTGGGTATAGTGCTGGGCGATATGGAGAAAATCAGATATCACGATATTCTTGACCAAATACCTCAATATCGATACTGCGGAGATATTATAGGGTTGACAAACAAAATATCTTCACACTTAGATTTTAGATAAATAATCATCAGTAATGTGGACATATTGTCTAAGTAGGAAAAAAGGCAAATCATAGAACAGCTAGAACAGTCTGGTAAGTTCAGAAAAGTACATCACTTTACTGTAATGCAGCCTTTAAAACCAGTAAAAAGACACCACTTATGTCATATCACGATATTACGATATCCAAAATCTAAGAGGATATCTAGTCTCATATCACAATATCGATATAATATCGATATATTGCCCAGCCATAGTTGGTTATCGTTTGGGTTTTTTCCAATACCTGTGCTAAAACGATACTTTTAAAAAAACGGTGCCGGTGCTTGAACCAAAATATATAATTATAATGTATATAACATAAAATTAAAAAAAGGAGCACAAAACAACAGTTGGCGACATTAAATAACGGCTTGTTTATTGCTAAGGCCATGTGGTCAAAATTAAATGATTGACTAATAATGTAATAACAATAACTTACAATGATTTATTTCACCTGTAAATTGCTGGTCAACGACAAAAACAAGCACCAGATGGGAGAAGGGTATTTTACAATAACTTTGAATGCACCACAAGGCTGGCGAGCTGTGTGTTGTTTTTCCAACAACGGCAGCTGCAGTCAGACTGTTACGCCCCGGTGTTGGAATCCTCTACCTGGGAAATACAGTCACACTTTACACCGCTTAACGTAAGCAGTCAGCATTTTAACCATTGTGTTTAATCCAGCTACTAGCTAACGGTAACGTAGCGTCGTGTGCAGCGATGCTTCTGAAAAAAAAAAAAAGAAAAGTCAGGCACCAAAACGAGGCACTGAAATTTTCGTTCTTATTCAGTCTCGTTCCTACCGTTTACGTTGGAACCGGTGCCCTATTGGCACTGCATTTCGGTACCCAACCTTATTAATCACCCAGCCTAATCTGATGGTAAGAAGAAGAAAAATCGCCAAGTATATAAAATTAGGTTACAAACTCGTGAAAAAATAAGCAGTATTCTCTTAAGGCGCTGATCCAAAGAACAAGCTGCTGCTTTGTTTGCTAGCACATATACTAAAAAACGTAGCACACACATGGTAGCACAGAACACACGCCCAAGCCGATGAATAAGTGCCGCTCCACGGCGACAGCCTATCGTTAGCAGCTAACTCAGTAGCACAAACAGTCTATGGTAGAAATTCAAACACACCCTGAGCCAAAGAAGAGTGCCGCGTCACAGCAACAGACAGCACAAAGCACACAGCCACAGCAGTGAGCAGTACCTGCTGGCAGGCCGGGAAGCCGATTGGGGCTGAAAGACTAAAAGCTATGTTATATGATTGTGGCATTTAGCAGTGTTGTTTATTCATATATTTAATAGACTGAAAGAGCTAAGAGAGCTTGTGGAACGTAGTGAACATAGGCCACTCACGCAGGAGGTTAACAAACGGCTATAGCTATGCGCTATAACGTTAGCAGTAACGCCGTTGTTATATAGTAGGGCTTATGTTAGGGATTTTTTTTTCTAACATGTATGATGTGTTTGGAAAAAAATCACAGATTTTGCTTCACCAGAACTTTTAAACTCAGAATATGTCCATACCTGGTTGATTAAACTGGTTATTATTAAAGAATAGCACTGCTAATGAAGAACACACACATGCACACACATTGCATTTTTCTGTAATGTGTCCTTCAAAATAAAAGCATCTCAACGGTTTGCCAGTGGAAAAGCTTTTAATGTGAAGCAGCAACAGCAGAAAAAAAAAAAAGGTGTGGTTTGCATCAGCAGCAACCGCAACAGGAAACAGTACGATAATGCGGATATCTAAAAGTACAAACAGGAACACAGAAGTGAAACTTGACTCCAAACCACTAACACAAGGTCCACTTGTTTTTTTCCCCCCCCCTGACATTTCAGCCACATCTCCAGGCCTTCATCAGTGGTAATGGAATGGAGTGGCTCGGTTGCTATGGAGATGCTTTAAATTAGAACTAATGGTTAGTGGTTGACCATGGGATATGGCTGAAAGGTCAGGGGGAAAAAAAATGTAAGTGGAACATATGACATGGTTTGACTATGACGCAACATTTCTTCTTTGATTGACACGACAAACGTTAACTGCTCCAAGAAAACGCTCATCACAGCGCCTGATTCAAACGAAAATGAAGTTGAATGGACGGATCAGCAATATAAAAAACGCTGACATGCCCGAATGAAGAATTGAGGGTAAATAAGGTACTGTACAATTGAATTACTGGAATTGTTGGGTCTTTGTAAATTATAGAGTGTGGTCTAGACCTACTCTATCTGTAAAGTGTCTTGGGATAACTCTTCTGATTTGATACTATAAATAAAATTGAACTGAATTACATTCAGTGTAAAACATGTTGGTAAAAAGTATAAAGTCCTTATTGAAATGCTATCTCGAGCACACAAACCGTGTGTAGTTTGGGCCTTTGTGTTTTAATGACTGTGACAGATGAGTCAGCAGGTCACTTTCAGGTCTGAGCTCACCCCCAGAGGACCCTGTTTACTGTAAACGCTGATCCACTTTGCAGCAACAAACACCACAACTTTTCTTGATACCTGAGAACATTAGATCCAATCACTGTAACCCACATTTGTTTGTGAGTGTGTGTGTGTTCACGTTCAACAGTAAACACTGCTGGAAGACATGCATGCTGAGCAACATGCAGAGTCGAAATATCACTGGTGCACTATGTGGCCACTATGTCATTTTCACAGCAGACATTTCATAAGCCGGAAACCGAAACTGCCCATCGTATCGTCGCAGTAGCTGACAGAATTATGTACTAGTTGGAGGTGTTTGGATGTCAGTTGGGAAAAAAACATTTACATTTCAACAAGGCTGTGGTTGAGGTCTAATTTATTATTTTTTTCCCTCATGGTACAGATCTAAAAACGGAGTGATGGAGGTGTGGGTTGAAGCCAACAGTCCTCTACAGCTCCATATCTCTCTGCCAACTTTTAGCGCTCTATATTTTGATAAGCCAGGTCCAGTTTTGAGCGGTCTAATCTCATTGGAGGCTTTAATCAAATCGGTCTCGTAACTATACACCGCCCACATACCTACTCCGTTGCGCTCAGATAAACTTCACATTAAAAGACGATAAAGATGCTCCAACTGCCATTTCACTGTGACTTAATATTGCAACAGGAAATGAAATGGGCTTCCAACTTCCAACTAGTTTGTGTCTGGCCCCTTCCTGTTTCAACGTGACAACGCCCCGTGCACAAAGCCATGAAGGAATTGTTTTCCCAGTTTGGTGTGGAAGAACTTGACTGGCCTGCACAGAAACCCTGACCTCAACCCTATCCAACACCTTTTGGGATGAACTGGAACGCCGACTGTGTGTGAAATTGAAAATCAAAAATCTAGCTGGGAGTCTTCCCAGGAGAGAGGAGGCTGTTTTGTAGCAGCAGATTAATGATCGTGGTTTTGGAATCACATGGTCATTCATTGTCACGTATGGCTGCGATGTCCCTGTGTCCACGCACATTATTTTCGGTGATGAAGTATGTGATGTACACTCTGCAGACATTTTTGAGGAATTTGATCAAAGTATTTAACAAAAAGAAAGAAGTGACAGGCCACTTCTCCCCAGGTTCTTCTGTCCTTCACTCTGTTCTATAAAAGGGAACCCTCAGAGTCAAACTATTCAGCATAAAAGGAATGCATATGTATGCATATATTCATGTTCCTCCTCCTCCTCCCACTCTGACCTGCATGCTCTTTGAAGGGGGAACTCCTTTGAAGTGCGTCAGCATCTGTGCGGTGAAGACCCTCCCAATTAGCTTTGACAGCTAACGAGCTCCACAGGGCTACTAGGGCAGGGTGGGGTGGGGCGTCCCAGGCTTTGATACGGCCCAGGTGAAAGTACCGGCAGCTGGGGTCGGAGCCAGCTGACCTCCCGTGGGCTGCATACTAACAGGTGGAGTCCACAACAAACCAATAAAAAAAAAAAAAGAGAACTCTGAGGCTTCAATCAAACCGAGCTGCTGCTGTTCTGACAGACAGGACCACAAGGTTTGCACTGATCAAGTCTGATTTTCCATTGACTCATCTTTTTTTTTTTTTTTTTCATATGATGTTAGCAAAGAGCTAAAAGAGGAAATGAAACAAAGAATGAGTGGTAACTGTTGCCGTTTGTCTGCAGGTGAGATAATAGAAGCAGCAGGGCGGGGGAGCTGGGCTGCGGCGAGGACAGTAACAGAGATTAAGACCGACTGCTGTTAGCCTGGTAGACATGCTAGCTCTCAGTTTAGCTTTACAACCCTACAGGCAGGGTTTTTTTTTTCCCGCTGAAAAAATAAAATAAAATAAAAAGACATGCATCTTAGGAACAAGCCACATGCTAGAGTATGAGGCATGGCCTGTTGCAATTACGACCTAAGAATTTAGATTTTGAACAGATCATTTAGGGCTGGGCAATAAAACGATAACGATATGTCTCGCGATAGACACGTAATCAATATCAATAAAAAATGTGGTTCGATAAAACGTTTGATAACATGTTTTTCTTCATCAGAAGAAACCAGAAGTTGTGAAGCAAGTTTGGTTGCATGAACAAAGGCACTCACTCTCTGGTAACCTAGCAATGTAGGGAGTGACACTAACAGCCAATCATGTAACAGTATCAAGTTTGGTTGCGCCACATCGCTGTCTCGTGTTCTTCAGTAACAGAACCGGCGTGGAGTGGAAAGTGGAAAGTGAGTGCCGCAGCGAGCGAGGAAATTGTTGATAAAACAGGAAAAGTCAGAATGGCAGTTTTTGGGGATTTTATAAGTCTGACCGTAGTCAGACCAATGTCGTCACACCGCCGTCCCCACCAACACCGGTAATAACCACAAACTTGTTTTACCACCTTAGCCGCGCTCACACTTTGGAGCACAGCCGTATTCGCCATCAACGTCCAACAACATCTGCAGCTGCAACACGGCACAAGCAGCGACACTGCACGATCTGTTCCACGCTTCCGGTCGACAGCCAAGCTAACGTTAGTTTAGCTAACAGCTAATTCGGCTAACCGCTAGCTGACAGCTAGATTCAGTCTAAAATAACGTTAAGTCAACCTTAATGGGAGAAGCAGGCTACAGCTAAATTAAGACTTTACAGTAATAACAATAAAGACAAATATTGAGTGATTGTATTTGAAATGAGCACAAGTACAGTAGAACTGACGTAACAGCTGTTATTTATGTTAACGTTTATTTTCAAGTTTTATTTTGAGGGTCTTTTAAAGTTATTACATGTATGTACTAACTTTAAAAGACCCTCAAAATAAAGAGTATTGCGTCTTGAAAACACGCCAAAAATGGCATACGAATTGGCGTGTCATACATACGCCACTTCATGAGATCAGTCTGTTTGAATAATGATTTGTTTTTGTCAGAGGGGATTTTGGTATTCCTCCCTGGGAGTGATCACGGACACACCTCTGCTGCAGTTACATGTCTAACCTAGTTGGTAGTGATGATGACCGTGAGCAGAGTGTAGACTCCTATGACTACATACTGTAGGCTGTGTAATTAATAGCCGATTATTAACGGGAGGGGCTGACCCTGAGAGTGATGGCAGCTTGGGGAGCATGAAACAAAGCAATAGGAGGAAGGAAAAGAAGCCGATTTCTGCCCTCCCTGCTCAACATTTCCCTCTTGATAAGCAGCAGAAACACACGGACTGCTGTAGCAGTCGACTGCTGGTCAAGAAAAGGAAGCTGCTGACGGCTCCCAGTACAGTAAATCTGTTTAGGGGATGTGTTAGGCTAAATCAGGGATAAGGTGCTTCCTAGAGCTGTTTATGAACTACAGTTTGACCTGCCCTGTTGTTAAGGCCAGTATACTGCATGTTCACATCATGTGAAGCAGCTCAATGAGTCAGACAGGAGCCAACTTACATAGTCATTCACTCAGCAGTTCAGGTGCTGTACGTCCTTGTTAAGATTCAAGCTGCTTCTATTCACTGGATTTAAATGGCACTATTTCGAATAGGTTGCCCCAAAACAAGTCATTTTTAAATAGCAGTTTAAATAGTTGATTTTCAGAGCTCACAGGGACAGAGCCTCTCAACCACCATGTAACAACAAAACAACCATTAACATGTGCGTTTTAAAACCTCCAATGCTAGGTTTAGCTAAAAATAATACCAACTCAAGGTCCACTTACTAGCTCTTTTTCTGCAACTTTCATTAAATGTTTGAAAATGATCTCCCCTAGGGTCCTTTGCACCACGACCTCGAGCCAAACAACCCTCCAGAAGCTTTTTTCACCTGGGTGGAACATTGGGAGAGTTAGCGTTATCAGCGGAATAGTTTAGTGCAGGTGCTAATGGGTCCAAGAGTGTATCTTGTAAATGACCCCACTAATAATGCCCGAAATGATACCAAACTTCTACACTAGTACAAATAGGTTATGTACTCATAAAACAATGGATTGGAAAGTTTGTAAGTACACCAGGAGTTTATTTTAAATAACACTTGCCTGCTGGCTTCTGCTCTCTGCTGCTACCTGCAGTTAGACGAGTGCTTAGGGACGTCTACAAATTACTACACCAAAAAGAAGATATAGATAAGAGATGCAACAAACATATTTATTAATTTAACTTATTTTTTAAAAGTAAGTGCTGTAGTACAACTAGCAGGAGACACGTTATAATTGAGGTAAGTTTGGAGACACTACCTTATTTAATCATTAAATTAATAAATATGTTTGTTGTATCTCTTTTCGGTGTTGTAATTTGTAGACGGCCCTAAGCGCTAGTCTTTTTCTCCCATCCCAGAATGCTGTGTGGACTAGCCAGACCCTCCTCCGCAGCGCTGTGGAAGAAGGTTCTGGCAATGCGAGACTACATCAAGAAGAGGCCAAAAGAGATTTACATGGGTTCTGAGGTTACCTGTAGAAGTGCAGCTGTAGAGTGAAGCTGAATCCGTTCCAAAGTGACAGGTCTGATAAGCAAATGAAGTTTCTCCTGGTGACACCTGGCACCTGTTGTACTGTATTGTCTGTGTGTGGCTTTTACAGCCTGAGGTCATCAGACATCTGGAAACACTGATATATGACATTTAAGCTACATCTACACTGCTACGATTCCATTTTAAGCGCCATTTTGACACAAAAACAATCTCCGTCCACACAAGAGTTTTAGCTCAGTAGCAGAACTAATCTCTGTCCACATTAACACGTCTGACAACATATATCACATCACCATTCACATAATGCCCGCACAATATTGGAAAAAACTGACATGATATTTTTTTTTTTCCTGAGATATATTTTGATATGAAAAAATAGACTGCAATTTATACAAAATGACATAAATAGCTCTATTTGGAAATTTAAAAAAAATCATTCTCGACTACTGGGGTTATTTTGTAGGGGAGTGCATCTACATAGAAAATAAAAAATGAAAATGGAACTTTTCTAATGTGAACGATTCTTTGTTGAACTTGAATGCTTTTCAAACACCAAAGCAAGTAAGCGCTGTGACTACTCTTCTCAAGTGATTTTAGGTAAAAATACACTGATTGACTGACATGACACCATTGTATTCAATTAATACTATCAATCCAGGCTAAAGTGAATGATGTTAATTATGCATGCATGGTGCTTCCTCTGAATTCCAGGTTGTGAAAATTAACAGAAGAGAAGTTGACACACTTTGTCCTGCACTCCCCGTGACCCAGACTTCTCTGATACCTGTAACATGCTGAGGATGTGTCTCGGTATCGTCTCGTCAGGATCTTTGCAGCCCTGTGCTGTCATATTTTTAGCTTCTTCTTCTACATTCGCCTCACGAGGAAAATGCTGCCGTGTCCTACTCCGTGTGCTCCGCTTATCAACGAGCTGCAGACAGCCACTGTTATCTAACGTGTTAGAGAGACACTCTCCATGTCGCACACACACTTGGCTTAATCTACTTTGTAAACGAGAAACTGTTCTCGGTAATTAATAGTGACATAAAGTCATTTTCATATGAACAACAGCCCGTGTTCTTGGCGGTTCTCGTGTACGGTCTCAATTCAAAAGTCCACATTGAGAGAAGAACGCTCCGAATGGCAACAGACACGATGAGCTCTCCTCTTCAATTAGCTTTATTAGCACAAATTAAAGTAACTGCTGTTACTAAACAAACAGCTGCTTCAGACCACATGATGTCCTCACGGCTGTCTGTCGCTTGTTTTTTTGTTGACTGTCTGCGAGTGTGCTTTTGCCTGCTGGTCACCAGTTTTCACTTTTCCCCGAGTTTGAACGGTGTCATCATTTTTGTCATGCTGCACTCAACACCACCAACCTTTTAAAAGCAGCTACACATGGACAAGCTTTCCCACATCGTGATGAAGCAGAAGGACGCCGCCTCACCGGAAATAAAAAAACTAAATTCTCCGGTAATTTTCAAAGAAATTGTTCTTTTTTTCCCCCAGGGAAAACGAGCGGAGGCGCTACATCACACGGCAAAGGCTACGTGGAAATGTGTAAAGAAAAACGGATAAGTTTCCTGCAGGAAGCATGAAAGCGAGTCATATTTTTTTTTTTTATGGTCAAGTTAAGGTTACTTTATCGTCTCCTACAGGAGACAATTGTTGTGGAGATAGGGAAATTGCTGCATCATATGGATTTAGATGCCACATCAGGCGTCAGGCAGCAGTATATCAGAGGAGACATGGGTGAAATGATGTCGTACCAGTTGAAACATTTATTTTTAACCTATTTTCTGCTGACTGAGTTTGACGTTAGTCAAACAAAGTGAAACCAGGGCAGCTTTGCACAACTGAAAAACTTGGTCCATCTCCAGTTGGACAGTGTTAGAGCTAAGCGTCATGTTTGAGAACAGGCCACCGTTTGAATCTCAGAAATCTCCTGCTGTCTTATCAAGGACAATGAGTGATCAAGGCCTTCAGTTTCACTGTGAGCTCACTGGTTCGACAGAGAGACCAAATCAGTGAATCAATCCCTAAAAACAATGTAATCAAGCAACGTAATAATGCTATCCTCCTGTAACTCCTCGCGGGCCAACTGTAGAACTATTTTCGTCCAGCAGACTTCTGATGTTACGAGGAGGTCGGAGACGCTTGCAGCTTACACGCTGCTAACAACGGAGAAAAGTCCAATTTAGTGAAACCAGCCCTGCAGTCTTCCTAAAAGCCTTGACCTTCATCACAGGCATCTCTGCTCAAACTTCTAGCAGTCAGACAGTAAGAGGTTGTTTTCTGTTGGACTGGTCTAAATCCAGTTAAAAAAAATAAAAAATAAATAAAAAAACTAGAGTGATTGATTCTGCTATTGCTTAGCTATTAGCAGTTCGTCTTTGCAATACACTCCTGACTGTATAGAAGAAAACTTGAAACGTGATTATTCTCAAACAAATTCTGGAGTTCTAACGAGGGTGTTTTTTATGATTTCTAATTGGATTTACGGACTTTTTACCTCGTGCAGTAGCCTAACTTTGCCTCATCTCTCTCCTTCTTCGTCCCCACCCTCTTAACTCTTTCATTTGAGCCTGTGGTGACATGCTTCTATTGTCTCTGGTTCTGCTTTTTTTCCCCTCCCGACTTTTTAATGACGTGATGCAGTAAATGCAGAAACCCAAGGGCTTGCCTCGTACCAAAGACCCACAGGTTTTTAAAAGGTTGCTGTTTAAGTTTCTGCAGTAGAAAAAGACTAAAGTATATGTTGTTTAATTAGGGAGTCAAACCAACAAGCTCTGTTGTGCACAACATTTGTAAGGACGTTTTCTTTCTTATTGTGCAGTGAAATACCCCAAAAGCCATCAGCCTCTTCCAGCCCTCAGCAGTGAGACAGCACATTACTCAGCCTCAGATGACGGTTGGTGGAGCATCTTGTGACTGAGAGCAGCAGAGTGGAAAAAAAAGCCTCAACAGTCTGCTGTTTGTTGGGCTGAAAACCAGTTGGACAACGCGACACCAAACATTCCTGGGTTTTATTACAAATAACTGTCCGGGCTGTCAGAGAACAGAATACACAAGCTGCCATTCATGTCCATGGATGGGAGGAGGCGTATCTAACCGTCCAATCAGAGAGCAGCTGAGTGTGGCAGGGTCGTATTCAGAGGAGGAATGTGATGTGAGGAGGTGATAAAGGAAACATGTTGCCGTCTCAGTGGGCAGAATGAGGATCTACAGCCAACATTACAACATAAAGCAGGGCTGCTAGATTATGGCAATAATCACAATCACCATTATTTGGGTCAATATTATTAAGATCACGATTATTTAACATGATTACTCATTGACTTTGGAAGCATTGTGCATTTATTGAACTTTAAAACAAAAAAAACAACGTCTTTTTAACAGTGGATTTTCTTTAAAACTATATTACATTGAAAAAAAATAATTTAAAAACTATTATCGTGTTGCTCTCATTATCGCTGGAAGCCAAAATCGTAGGGCTGAGCAATATATTGATATTATATCGACATATATGAGGCTAGATACAGTCTTAAAATGTGGATATCGTTATATGACATAAGCAGGCCTTGACATTAACTTTTTGAGGCACTTGTCCTCTGGACAAGTACATTTACGTGTCTTGTCCATGCACAAAAGTCACTTGTCCGGGTAAAGAGAGAGAGAGAGAGATAGAGATAGAGAGAGAGATATATTGAACGGTTTATATATATATATATATATATATATATATATATATATATATATATATATATATATATATATATATATATATGCTAATGCAGAATTTGAACAAACCGTTGAAATAAAAGCATCCAAATACTACCAACATTAATAAAATTCAGTTGAAACAGTGGAAACAAACGTGTCCAAAGAATAGATTTCCCCTTCAACATAAAAAAAGGATCTGCAGACTCCATAATACAAAGTACCGGTAATACTTTGCACGCCGGTGTGCAGTGTATCCCCAGAGGTAGTGGTGACTTGGTGTAAAAAATAAAACTGTCTGGCCTTGACGCAGGCTCCAGTATGGACTGTGCGTCTGTCCAGGTGAGTAAATCATATCGGCAACATAACTGGAACACTATTCATCTGCTGTATCTTGGGACCGACACCTTGCCACCACCGACACCTTACCACCAATCCAGCATTAAAGTCTTGCAACTTCAGGCCCTCCACTGACAGAAAAACTGATACAAATGCTGCTAATGCTTGCTAGGTACACAGCTGCCGACGCTAGCTAGCTAATGTCACTTACTTGTCAGCCAAGTTGGGTTGCCCCCGACAGACGCCGCAGAAACATTACTCCTTCTTCATAACCCAGTCCAATTCATCTCTCCAGCTGTTATATACTACTTTCAACTTAACTCCTTTCAGCCCTTGCACCTAACCTGCCACTTCTACTTCTTATAGTGCTTCAACTTTAGCTTTTACTGCTTCAGAAATACATTACCAAAGTCAACGATACTTTCATCCAAAGCGACGAACATTTGTTTTACTACCAAACGCACTCATTTTCATGTCTTCAAAAGCAGAACACAAACAGTACGACACATTCAAAACACATCTGAAGCTGTGCTGTATGGACAACCACACACAGTTCTCACGTGCCTCTCATCCACCCTCTCCTGCTCGGCTTTTCTTTTTCCTGCTGAACTTTGAAATGAAAAGCCACTTCAGTTTCATCGAGCACATGATCTCACCGACTCGCTGAGTCTAAAGGATAGCTGACTGTACTGAGGGAGTCGAACTGTGAAAAACGCAATCACGGGTCAGACAGAACTAAATCTGATGTCACCGAGTTAGAACAACATTTAGTGTTCTGAAAACTCAAGTGGAACAGCTGAGAATAAACTCAAAAGGTGTTTTTGTTTTTTTCCCCCCCTTTCTTTCTTTTTCTAACAGCATAGGAGCAAGCAGGTCCCAGTTCCTTTTTGTGGTTTTGACAGATTTCATCTTGTCCCAGTTGGGAGCGTCTTGGCTGTGACAGCAGAGTGTGTGTGTGTTCACATCCGAGCTGTGTGTTTCCGTGTGCACAGGACTGCTGTGGTGAATGGTTGCGTGCCGATTGTGTGCAGTCCCCACGGCCAAACGGAGAACCACGCCCAGCTCTTCAACAAAAACACTGCATTCCACAGAGCCCACTCCCCACACACCACACACACACTCACACCTGGTGGATAGAGGTAGTGTGTGCGTTGCAGAGCTCCCAGTCAGCAGGACATCACACTGACAGGACGGCAGAAAACAAACCACAGCAGAGACTCTCTGCAGCGTCTGCAGTCTGAACAGGAAACCCCAAAAACACCCAACAACTTTTCACGTGATTCCACTGTTGCAGACTTATTTCCAATATCGGAAAGAAATCATGAGAGTGAAATCAGTCAGCTCTAGCGGTTTGCTGCTTCCTGTTTGGTGCTGGAGGGAGCGCACCCATTGCTTGTTGACAATGTTCACATGATTTAACTTCACTACCAAAACTTAAAACTTACCATAATATCAAACACGTTTGATTTTGTCGGAACGTTGTGGCCTTGCAATTTGTGACACTGCGAGATCCCCAGTCCTTACGTATTAGGACAGTCTTTAACGTTAGATGCGAGATGGTGTCAGACTTTTGTATTTTCAAAGTCCGTTCAAAGTCTTCTAGTGTATGGTAGATTAGATTAGATAAGATTAGATTCAACTTTGTCATTGTGCAGAGTACAAGTACAAAAGACAACGAAATGTTTGCGTTCAACCAGAAGTGCAAAAAAAAAAAAAGCAGAAAAGTGCAACGTGATATACAAAGTATAGACAGGTGGTATGGTGGGCATAAATTGCAAAAATGTGTTGGAAGTGTGTCTATTAGGGGTGTGTATCTCCCCCTCCCATTGATACGTATGCAGTACAAAAATGGTACAAATACATAACTTTGCGTAACTGTGATACACTGCAGTTCAAAGTCGATTCAATAATATTGCATATTCTTTTTCTAGGTCATAATCTAAACTGCATTACTTCAGCGTAACTGGATATTCCCCAACATCCCATCCTTATTTCAAGTTCTGAAATGCCCCAGAAATGATGTGTTCTGCAACAACAACACTAAACATGGGCAGTGATGCGCTAGTGATCACTTTTTCGCCAGTCTCCAAGGAGGGAAATGGATATGGATTCCTGTGTGGACACCATGTCCTTGGAAATATAACAGCCATTGGCTTCAGTTACAAACAGGAGGAGTCGGAACCAGTTGGAGGTATGGTACGCATTGGGTTGACTGAATCTGTCTGTAATTTCAGTGCACAGGACGGTGAGTAGCGAGGTTTTTGGTGCAGCCGCTGCCTGATTTTATGACGATTTGTGGTTATGTAGCAATGTGGTCTAGTCTCACGTTGCCAGACCTATCCCCACAGCGCTGGAGTATAGTCCGGCTACGCTGCTCATCTATTCTGGGATAGGGTTTGTATTTCTTTAAACCAATCACAACCGTCCTGGCCGTCACTAAGCTTCTGATGCAGCGACAGAGCCCTGGCGTCAGTAGAATGGGAGGGATGGCAGGCTTTATCCCAGCAGTGTACATCCTTTGAGCCAGACCGATGTGGTCAAACCACTGACTCTAACTTCAGTTTCCTGAAAGGGTCAGTTAATCTATCCTGACATTGTGACATGCTGCTCTGAGTAATTACTGCCAAGCTGGTGTACCATGTCATCAATCAATCAATCAATCAATCAATCAATCAATCACCTACCTGCTATCTAGCAGGTAGGTGCTGCCATCTAGTTATCAATGTAGTTACTAGACGATAGTTTCGACAATTATTCATTAAGGGCATTGCTTGTGCTGTGTGATGCACTGCTCCTTTTCCTGGAAGCTTAAAGTGAATATATTTAACTTTTGAATGTTTCTGAAACTGTGTAATTTTTCATCTGATGATCATAAATGTAGTTTAGTTTGCTGCGATTAGTTTACTGGAGCGAGATGAAACTGAACATGGTCCAGTGTTGCAGGAATTTGCTGACTGGTGTGAAGTCTCCCAGTTGCAGTTGAATACGTCCAAGACAAAAGAATTGGTCTTTGGCTTTAGACGTGGGGCTCCCTCACCCACTCCGACTCTGATAAGAGGAGAGGAGATAGAGATGGTGACGGAGTGCAAATATCTCGGCCTCATCATTGATCATAAATTATCCTGGGATCAGTGTGCTGATGCAGTTTTTAAAAAAGGGCCAACAACGTTTGTATTTTCTTAGGAAACTTAATTATTTTAATGTTGACTTTTGTCGAAAATGTTGACTTTCCTTTATCGACAGTATTCTCTCCTACTGTATTGTATGCTGGTATGGACATTCAAAAATCACCCATAGGAACAAATTGGGGAAGATTGTTAAAACCTGTGGAAAAATCATTAGTAGGCAACAGAATTGGCACAGAAAGCAGATAAGGTTTGTATGGATACAACCCATCCACTTTCAATGGAGTTCAAGCCGCTCCCTTCCGGTCGTAGATATAGATACCCCAATGTTAGAACCAACCGAGCAAAAAACTCATTCATTCCTATGGTAATAACCCAATTAAATAAGGTGTAGGGAGGGGTATGACTGAAGGAATAGATGTGAAGTATGGGTAGCGATGTGGATGTCTGGTTCAATGTTTGTGTTGTGGATTGTGTGTCAATATGCCTGTACTGTACAACAAATTGCCTCTCGGGGACATTAAAGTTTTCTAAGTCTAAGTCTAAATGACCTGTGACAGCAAACGAGACTAACAGTGAAAAGAATGCTATTTTTATATAGTTTTATTAATGCCTCTGCCCGGGTTCCGATTTTCCCCACAAAGTCACAAAATGATTTACGGCAGGTAGACGGCACTACAGAACACACATTCTGACGGGTCACAGATTTCTGCGTTAACACCGGAAAAACCTGTGTTAGGGAGTATGCAGGAGATTTCTTTATACAGGCCTTATTGTATTTTTATTATATTTTAGAAGTTATCTGTTGTAGTTATGGCTGATACTGAGGCAGGACCAGCACAGAATGATTCAAAACCGACCCCGAACTGGCCCTCGGTTATGTCAAATATGTCCATTTCATTCATAAAATAACTTCAGATTGCGCGATGTGGTTGTACGTTGTAGCAGACATTAAATTGCATCCCGCTTCCATTTAGCACAGACATGTTATTCCTTTTAGTCCAGGTTTGTGTTGGGCTATTTTCTGTTCCCTTGTCCCCCTGTACCTTTGTAAAGCGTCTGTGGGTTTCATGAATCTGAGTTATTATTACGTTGGTTGCTACAACAAACTCTTATTGCTCTGGCTCGTGACACAGTCACAGTGATACCCTGTTTAGCTCACGAGACATCCAAAGTAGGCTAAGTTACCGTATGCAACACTTGAAATGTAACTATGCCTCTGTAACTTATTCTCTTATTGTAAATGAATGATTTTCTGTCTGGGCAAAACATTCAACGCGACTTTATGACCTCTCGGTTACGCTAACTCAGTATTCTACAGTGGGTAATACAGCACCGTATAGAAAAGACCTTTATGACCGCAGGTGTAGTAAAAACACCACCGCTTTAGTCCAAATGGGTCGCTAAAATCAACACAAACTGACAGTTACATATAGCCACTTTAATAAGCCTAATATTATATTTCTTATGATGTTAGGGCACATCCACAATAAAACATGGGAAACTGAGATATACAGTTTACTATAAAAATCTCCATACTGCCTAGCTCTACCACAAACTGCCATTAACTACCTGTAGACTGTGCAGCGCTGAACCAACAAACAACTGGACAATGGACTCGTACATATCTTCACCCAAATGTGTTTATGTCCACATAAACAGATTTCAGTGGAGCTTCAGAGATTTGGATAGCTGCATGACAGAAATCAGAACCAGTACAATCTAAAAAAAAAGGTATACAGTCATCATCTCCGCTCCAAGTTTGAGCTCATCCAAACAGCTGACTGGAATTGTTTTACAGGGAGGTTGAGAAAGGTGAATATATGTAATTTTGCTCAAGAAACTGGTTCTTTTTACACTTCAGAATGAACAGTGCACGCACACGCACACACCACACACACACACACACACACACACACACACACACACACACACGAAATCCTGCCCGTTGCCAACACAACACAAGGAAACCATTGAGCCTCCATTTCCTGATGGGTCTCCATCCGCCCTCCATCTGTTCGCTCCCTCTTCTGACCGACGCCTTTCTCTCAATATCTCTGAAAGGATACTTGCGCACCTAATTATTTGTTTCACTATCAGAATGTATCCATTCGGTCCGATAACTTTTAGAAAGTCTCAGAAGAGACACACAATTAAATCATTGAATCCCCATCCAAGTTAGAAGAGCGCTAAACCGGAAGTAGCCGGCAGAGGTCTCTAGTGCGCAGGCTCTATGGGCCGCACAACGCGGATGCAGCGCCGATCATCCGGGTAATTGTAGACGCGGTAGTCAAACTATTTCAGCTTCATTTGCCACTCTCATAGGAATGAACGGGGACTCGAAACGCTGTATCCAGGTTTCATTATACATCATACACAGACACACACACACACACACACACACGGCATTATGCCACCTTTGCTTGGTTCTGTGTAAATAAACAAAGCCAGCATAACGGCACACCTTCATTGCGGCGCTATTGCGGAGTCTCTGTGTGAAAGGGGCTACAGAAAGACTTCGGAGTCTGAGTGGAACCTGGTCCTGCTGTTGGACTCTAGCGCAGCTTACTGACGTCTTCTTAATGTGTTCCAAAGCCATTTATGTATAACAACATTTCTTGATTCACATATAATAAAACAAATATGTCATCAATTGTCAGTGTTTTCCAGGATGTAGGGTTGGGCGACATGGTGATATACCCCGCAAGATTTGGCTATACATTTTACATTTGGCATCTCTCCCTTTAAATGGTGCTGTAGGTAGGATTGCGAAGATCCAGGACTTAGCCAAAACAATTTAACATCGACAACTTCTCAGTCCCTCCCCCCTTTCCGCTAAAGCCCAAAACGGTTTCCTAAGCCCCTCCCCCCACAAGGGAGAGTGAATGCATGTGCATGAGCAGTGATTGACACGCAGTTAGATCGCCCCCCCCGGCCCTGATTGGTGCATCTGAATAGGGAGCTGTGGATTTTTGCAAATCGCACTACAGGTTGTAGGTGGTGCCAGAGGAGCTGGATTTCTTTTTTAAAATGACCTGCTTCATGTAGTTCTACTCAAACACAGGGTCAGTTTCAGAAAATATGACAGAAAGTTAGTTTTATAAGGCTTACCTACTGCACCTTTAATATCTTTGATTGTAATAGGAGTTTGTAGACGATCTTACAAATCAATGAACACGACTCATCTTTGGCGATATTGGATTTCTATATAATTTATGCATTATTTAAATTAGCTGGAACAACAAAAGAAGACGTTTCTATTCATAAATTGAAAATGTAGCTACTATTTCACAATGTATATATATATATATATATATATATATATATATATATATATATATATACGGATATAAAATTCAATATAGTGTTATAAAGGAGTTATCCCTATGTAGGCTAACCTTAAATTTGTGATAAAAGCTGAAAAAAGACCCACAGCCTTCTCGTTTGTTTACAAGTCTTCTTGTTCTATGCGGACACAATTCCCTACTTTAGGACCACAGACAGTCTTTTTCAGGTAAAGCAAGTGTGAGCACACCTGTATATGTAGTTTGTTATGAGATTCCCACGCCATCATTACCTGATAAGATCATTGATAAATTAACTTTCATGGCAATGTGTTCAGTCTTCAATGCTCAGGAATGATCACACAAACCAACATCATTAAAGTGGAACATTAAATGCAAAAAAACAAACACACACACACACACACAGAATTAGATTTTGTTCAAAATAGAACAGATTTAGGCTGCTGGGTTTCTGCAAAAGTAAGTTTGGACAGTGATGAAATAACGAACCATGTCTTAGTTCTGCGGGCCTATCGGTAAAAACCGCTCTGCGCTCTGATACACACACTGTCTCTCCTGCAGCACTGCTCTCTTTATTCTATCATCTTTATCAGTTGTTAACATGCTGCAGAGGGATGCCAAGTAAGCTGCCAGCTTTAAATACACACACATACACTCCAGTCGACTTCAGAATCTGCACCAACACCGGTCTGAATTACACAGCTGCTCAGTCCTGGAGCCGAGTCAGTTTACTGCAGTCTGTTTAATACAGAATATATAAAGTTGAACATGAAGGAACATACAGACAGCGAGCAGGTGTTGTCCCTGCCTCCTTTGCTTCTAAATTAAACATGACAGCAGCAGACGTGCCAACAAGGTAGCCGCCCTCTTTCTTCTTGCCACTTTCGTAAATGTGCAGCTTTTCAACGCTGCCGAAATGAGTCGACGGTGTCTCTAAATAACCGGTACATTCCCCTTAACCAGCAGATCAAATCAACAAAAACATCAGATTAAAAAAAAAATGTATTGAACCACCTGGAACTGGATATTAATTGTGCCATATTACCTTTTCCTCTAGTTTAACCTACAGCCCACGCTTTGTGGCGACATGAGGAGATTACAGTAAGTGAATCTCAGCAGTCTGTCGCATACGGCACAAGTCGTTTGCAGAAGCCACAGCGGCGGAGAGTTGTTGCCGCCCAACGAAAACACAGAACGTTGACATCGTCAGGTGGTGAGGTGTTGAGCTGGATTTATGATCGGCGCGAGGGAGTTCCCGCCCTAGGTTCTGATTTATAGCTCAGTGTCAGATTTTAACAGGTGATCTCACAAGCAGTATTTACTGGCTTTCGTTCACATGGCGATATGAAAAAGGTCTGCCTTGTTTCATTACTGATAGGACACTAGTCTGTGCAGCTGCTGTGCTGTATGTTGGTTGTTTGTTGGGAGCAGAGGGTTTGCCATTGCAGTGAAAATGTCTTTTTTAGGTGTGTGTACTGCATAACTTGCTGCTTCGCGGTGTTTTCACTCACGCATCAGACGCTTTTGGGAGAAAACACAAGCAGCCAATCGCAGTTCTGGTCGTCGCCACGTGGCATCTCCGTAGCTCAAAACGTGTAGTTACGCCTACGTGCACAGGCGGCCCCATAACACAGAGGTATAAATCCAGCTTCAGCGGCTTGCTGTCTGAAAGCAAATGCGCCAACATTGGATCTCAATTGGATATCCAGAAAATGTACTATATCATATTAAATATCAATATCATGATGTCAATTAACCATATAACGTAATGTTCCATCAAATGATTACTTTTAGATCTCACATAAGTACATATTTTGACAACATGAGCAGCGTGAAGGACTATTGGGGTTCATCAGCAGATCAATGTGTGGAGAATGAATGGGAATACCAGCTGATAAAACTCCTCATAGCAACTGGTGACGCACATCAACACTGTTACGACCCACAGAGCGGCAAATACACTCACGTGTAACATTCACACACACACACACACACACAGCTCACCGCAGCTCATCACATTCACGACAAGTTTCAACACCTCTCTTCTGCCCCAACAGCTTCATCAGCGCACACACACACACAGACACACACACACACACACACACACGGTGAGAAAAGTTAAGTTACAGCTGCGAATAATCTAAAACAGACACAAATCCCAGAAACACTCCTTTAGGATTTCAGATCATGAACATATAATGATGACGAATGAATATGACAATATCCACAGACACACACTTGCCATCATATTTTTGCTTAATCTTTTATATTCTTCTATGATCTGGATATCCCTTATAGACTTGTCGTTATGGTGAGTTTTATTTGCCCCTCTTTTGTTTTATTTTCCTTACTTCTTGCGGTTTTCATTATTCATCGGTGTTATTAGTTCTTATGATCTCAGTATGTTCATATTGCAGATGGGAGGATGCATGAAGTCACGAAGCAACCGCACCCTTATGACATTTGGAATCACACAGCTGCATCACATGATTTTTTTTTTTTCTTTTCCCAAAGCTTTTTTTGGAAAATAATTGTGGCTGTTCTGTTTGGGCCTCATGTTAACACATGAGAAGCTGAACAGTCGGTGTCAGGTAGGCGTGATTACCACTTCATTTGGAGGTGGTGCACAAAACAGGACCTGCTGCTTGTGTCGACCAACACAGATATAAAAATAACAAAATAAACTCAGGCGTGGCTGTAAAGGATGGTTAACAACTTGAAGGTGTAAAGTGTCCGGTATACTCGCCGCAGCCGACCTGCAAATGTGACGTCTTGGGAGCCGCAAAAAAGGTTTATACTTGCGCGTGGTGGTCAGGACGCTAGTTGCAGTCTTCTCCTGAACAGAGGTGGCGCTAATGAGGAAAGGCTACAGACTTTGCTATTTCTACGGACTAGAAGAAGAAGAAAAAAGGTAAACAACGGCAGAACTGGCAGCAGCATTGCCGTCAATGCTTCGATTTGATTCGATGACCTACTTCGTCGGATCAAGCCTTTCATTCACCATAAAGCTGCTTACACATATAGCCGACGGCCGACCGTCAACAGGAAAGCCAGTCGAAATGATCCGTCTCCCCGTGTTGGTCCAAAAAGTGCCACAGAACACACCAAAAAGATGAGACGAGACGTAATACATCTCTATAGCAGCAGGCGGCGCTAATCTGTATTGTTGCCCAATAAATGAAAACCGGCAGCTGATTGGACGAACACGTCACATGGGTTCGTTTTCTCCGGAAATTCAAAGCCAGACTGTCATGGCGGCTCGTTCAGAATACGATCTCGTATTGTACTAAAATAGTTCACTGAAACGTGTTTCTGAAAACATTTTAAGCGAGAAATAGGCCGTGCAGTTGCTGAATCGGTCTTCATTTCAGCTCAACAAAGGTCAGTTTAAAAGATTTTCGTCAGATTTTGAGAGACTGTAGTCACCTCATCCCGCTCGTCATTTCCGGGTGAGTCCCGACTGCCCTGCCGGCGACTGAACATGTCAGGTCGGCCTAAATGAACGCCGACAGCCCCCCAGACTGACGACTTTGTTTGACTGAGCCTTCCTCAGTCATGTATGTGTGTCAGTGACCGGTTGGGACGCTGTTGGCAGCTTCTGGAAATCATGCAAAAGGTTTGCTTTGGATTTTGTTCGCAGTGGCCAAAATATCCGGATCTGTTAAGCTCCGATGCCAACCTCTTATCAAACCCTCACTGTTTTTTTTTTTTTATTAGCAAACAGCCACGTACAATATACCGTAGCTTCTCATTTTTCGCCAGTGCTGACGGTCACTTTCCCCATCGCCGGTAGAAATTGGGAATTTGGGTTGTGTTAACTCTCTCTCTCTCTCTCTCTCTCTCTCTCTCTCTCTCTCTCTCTCTCTCTCTCTCTCTCTCTCTCTCTCTCTCTCTCTCTCTCTCTCTCTCTCTCTCTCTCTCTCTCTCTCTCTCTCTCTCTCTCTCTCTCTCTCTCTCTCTCTCTCAGTTAGTTACTGTCACCAGTCAGGGAGCCTGAAGCATCAGTACTGTTGCTATGGTTACCTGCACTTTAACATACGTTATACAGCACTAAAGAGGCCTTAAATGTGCATGTGTTGCACATTCTACCGGTGCAGGGGAGATGGCGTACAACAAAGAGAAAATGATGAGTATACATTTATAATCAGTGTATCATTGACAGAGTACCAAAACCAAATCTTACATTAAAGTGATAATTACTATATTTTAGGAAAATATCCTGACTTGAAGCTGCAGTATGAACATGAAATTGTGTCTAACTCGAGCTGAATTCTGTCCCTATAAAGACCTGAGCAGACACCAACCAGCCAATCAGAAACAAGTACTTGCCATAGCCATGGTTTACTGTAAATTCTCAAATGAAAGCCGGTATTCAACCAATGGCCCAAGTCCTAACACACAAACTCATTTTGGATGTGCATATTTTGTATTATCTATCTTGTTTTCCGTCTGTAAGTTGTTATTGCTGCCTAGCTTGACCAGCAAACTCTTGAAAAAAAAGAGGTTTTTATTCTCAATGAGACTTTCGAAAAATTGACCAATTAGGATTAGGCCTACAATTTACACAAGTGTACACTTTTAATTTCCCCATTTAGGGATTCATTAAGTGCTTCTTTCTTTCATGCATTCATTCTCTAATGAATAAATAAATAAAACATTACACAGGGGCATATTTCAGCAATTCTCTACTGAAATTGGGGTGAACCCTTTTCTGCCTTCAGGGTTATAAAATAATGATAAAGGCCAACAGCTCTATTAAAACCACAAACTTTGTGGCTCAGCTGAGCAGAGAGCTCCCATATCTTAAATATAGGACTGAGCCTTTAATAATTGATGTGGACTTACATAAGAGACAAAGTGTGCGCTACTGGATCTGGTTCACGGGCAGGGATTCGGTTTGCTGAGGGGTTCCCACATTTCACTACATTTTATTTTTAGTCATATTTTATTATTTATTTTTCGACACCAGCATAAGGTCCAGGGTGTTTGCCCGGCCCATTCCGGTGTCAGGTGTCTCAGGACTGTATGGTGCCCATGCAGTGCTGGAGGTTATCATTTACACCTATCCAATAATCATTTGCACCACAAAATGTTAGGAAAGGGGGACAAAGGTCTATCACAATTTCACCTCAACTTATACATGATGGAGGATTTGATCAAGATTACCGACACGCGGTTTTGCAATGATGTCAATGCAGAGAGTCATATCTGTTACAGATACATTGGACATGGTTTTTTATATTTTTCATACAGTTTATTATTATGCTGTTCAATATTTATGGTTCCAGACTTCTGTAGTACTTGTTTTCTCTTTTTTCCCCCCTTTCTGTACTAAATTTACCATTATGCACCAAAATACCAAGGCAAATTCCTTGTATATGAAAACCTACTTGGCAATTAAACTGATTCTGAGGACATATTTTAATGGGAAGATTTCTAAAAACATTTCTTTAAAATGCTGGGGTCAGTAATAGACAGCTTTTACTCACTACAGTTATCAAGTTTGTCATTTCAACTGTAATACAGTACAAGTTAAATATTGTCTCTTCAGGCTAATTATAAAAACTAACAAAATGTCAAGGCCTAAACATTAAACCGGAGTGCAATAAAAAGATCTGAGTTTCTTCAAATTAAATGCCTATAGGTAAAAGGTACTTTATTGTCACATACACATACATGTAGCGAAATTCATTCTCTGCATTGAACCCATCCCTCAAGGGAGCAGTGGGCAGCCATTTACAGCACCCGGGGACCAACTGGACCAACTCCAGATCTGAGCCAGTGCCTTGATCAAGGGCACTGACTGGAGAGGGGGGGGGGGAGGAAACCGGAGCACCCAGAGGAAACCCACGCAAACACGGGGAGAACATACAAACTCCACAGGGAAAGGCCTGGATTCGAACCCAGAACATTCTTGCTGTGAGGCCACAGTGCTAACCAATGGGCCACCATGCTGCTATAGCAGAGTAAAAACATAAGACAAGATAATGTTACTATTATATTAATATGAACTGACAAATAGCTCAGTATTGCTAGAAAGCATCTCTTTCCAGTCACACATTCCCTTACAAGTAAGTATTTACAGTAGAGTAATTTAATCACTTCAGAACAGCAGACTTAGAACCACAGAAAGAGAGCTTTTATAGAGCCGCCAGTTTGAAACCAACATTTGACAATCACACAGGGAGATAGCCATCAGCCCAGGGTGAAACACAGCGACCAGTTTCTTCAAAAGACGATAGCCTTTAGTGTTCAGTAACAATAACAGTATATCACACCATTACGGAGCGAGTGGTTTACCTTTAACTCTACAGTAAAACTACCCGGAGAGTGGCTAACACATAACAGAGGTGAGAGTGACACCTCGGGTTACGCAGAGCCTTCTTCAGTGAAGAATCGGAGTGGCTGTAAAATAAATCAAATGCTGAAGAGGCCTGAACGCTCCTACGGGACGTTAAGAGGACCTGTGTCAGCATCAGTCGCCTCCTGTGGTCATCAGAAGCTCCGCAGCAGCTCCAGACACAAACAGGACACTTAACCTGTGTGCAGGTAAACTTGACTGGATGTCCTCTGCCGGGAGGTTCATCGGAGTGAAAGCTGTAATTATTAACGGGCATTATTTATTAGGATGATTTCAGCAGCATGTAATGATATGTTGGCCCACCAGTGCCTGAGGCTGCACCCACTCCCAGCACATACTGGGGCACACCTGGACAGGTCGCCAGTCTAGCACAAAGCTGATATTTGTACTAGAGCTGCAAAGATTAATCAATTAGTTGTCAACTCTTAAATTAATCGCCGACTATTTTGATAGTCGATTAGTCGGTTTGAGTAAATTTTTTTTTTTTTTAGACAAAAGTAAAAATTCTCTGATTCCAGCTGGTTAAAATGTGAATATTTTCTAGTTTCGTCTCTCCTCCGTGACATTAAACTGAATATCTTTGAGTTGTTGACAAAACAAGACATTTGAGGACGCCATCTTGGGCTTTTGGGAAACACTGATCCACATTTTTCACCATTTTCTGACATTCTATAGACCAAACAACTAATCGAATAATCGAGAAAATAGTCAACAGATTAATCGACGATGAAAATTATCGTTTAGTTGCAGTCCTAATTTGTACGTTCAATTCTCGTACAAAATTCCGTATTCAAATAATGGCAGTCTTAAATAACAGCACAACCAAATAAACTAAAGTCGCTAAAAGGTAAATAAACACTGAGGGGTTGGCATTACCTGTAGCTTTACTACAAAATGGTACTGAACATTTTCCGTGGAAGTGTTCACATTAAAAGCTAACCAATAAAAGGGAAAGCTGAAAGACAGGAGTGGAAACCACACCCACCCAGCACAAACCAGCACGAGTCCATTCAATAGGTCATTCCTATGCATTCATATGCTGACTTCAGGGTTTTTCCACACTTTTAAGATGGAATTATGCTTCTCCGGGCTGCAGGTAAGCAAACATACAGGGTGCCATTCAGACACAGTTTGTGTCTACGAGTAAGCAGGGTCACATTTAGCAAATCACAATGTTCACAAACCGTAGAAGAAATTAGGAAACAAACCACTACATTCATGTAACACACGTGAAAGAATTTGAATTTATCAACGTAAATGGACTGGATGACAAGATGGGCAACAATATTAAGTGCCTTGAGGACAGTTTCTTATTCTCTGCTAGAAGATTACTTGGTCGTCGGTTTACGTGAATTCAATTAGCATAATTTCAGCTTTATAGCCACAACTGCAAATAACAATTATTTCCACAAGCAATAAATCTTGTTGATATATTCTCAATTCATTGTATAACAGTTTGTCTATAAAATGTCAGAAAATAGCGCAAATGTCCACCACAGTTTATCCAGAGCCCAAAGTGATTTGTCCAACCAACTGACCAAAACTAAAAAGAAGTTTACAGTGATATTTAAGAAAAGCAGCAAACTCTTCGCATTGGAAAAGTGAATGTTTGGCATATTTTCTCATGTCCTTCTGTTAGATCAATTAATCAGCTAATCGTTTCACTTCAAGTTACAGCGAACGTATGTCGCCTCGCCTGAAGTAAAGACCACCTCTGTTACTGCTAAAGAGCAGAGGTGCCATTTCTCACTGCAGATGCCATTATATGTAGTGTAGCTATTGTTAAGGGAGTTATCCATTTACCAATAACACCGCATGACAAGATGCATCAGGATCTGCGTGGCAGACCACCTCAGCTGAAACATTTCATTGGCGAAACCCTGTCGTCATCACATGTGCAAATTCCTGCGAGGAAACCCACGGAATCTCACACGTTTTGGACTTTATTTAAACCCACCTCTAAATTTAAACTTTTGAAGTGAGTTTTTGATTCACTGCACCGGTCAAAAAGACTAGAGGTGTGCACAACCTCTGTTGTAATGATTATATTGTGTTGTTATGTGGATCTGTCAGGTCTCCGCCTCCATATTGATCCAGTAGCCTGCATCAGATCACTGCATCGCTAATTATCTGCTTTCAAATTAAACCCGTTTTGGTAGCTAACGACAGACCAGGTGACTCACACCTGGTTAAATATAATGCATGCATCAGTGAAAAGGAAAGGTTGCTGTCCTTTGGCTTCCAGTAAACAGCAGCGTCTCTGCGCCATGGGCTCCCTTCAAAAAAAATCCCCTTAAAATGTAACCTATTTCAATAAAACAGACATCAAAGTTTTCCTTGCAAGTCATGTTCTTTGCACAGAGCTTCTCTGTTTGGTGAATTAGCAGCAGAGGAAAACAGAAGGAGCAATGCCCTCGTTTGGAGGTCACAAGCTGAGGAGTCACCATGAGCCAAGACGCGGGATCCCCCCTCCTTTCTAACGCAATAAGGCAGGACACACCCAGATAGAGAGGGGAGGAGGGGGGGAGGGGGGGGGGGGACGACGAGATGGATGAAATGAAATGAGGAGGGGAGGGGAGGGAAAAAAGAACAGAGCTGCTACTGGTGCTCACCCGCCCATCTCTGCAGATGACGTAGACGATTCTTCGCGAGCTGAACGCCCGTTAATGAAAATAAACCGAGCTCGGTAACGATTTTTTTTTTTTTTCCCCCTCCTTCACCTTCGTTCACTGACGCCTGTAACTGTGACAGCCTGGAAAGCAGAAGTACTGGCCTATTTGCGCTAAATGTGGCCAAACCACTTCAGCATGCTCATCCTGAAAGGCACCGCATTCATGACGACAGTGAGGACACCAGAGTCATACCAGAAATACACACATTTTAATATTGAAACAGGAGCAACAGCCGCAGCAACCGGTGTTCGCTGAGAAAAAAAAGGCTATTTTTTTAAAAAAAAATTTAATGAAAGACCGTGTAATTTACGGATGACCACGGGTTATTTAGGTTACCAAGGGAAGTAGCTATCACTCGGAAAACAAAACATTGTAGGCAGGGACTATGAGCAAACTGTTTCCAGACACTCGGGAGACATCCGCAGGCGGTCTGATTCCTGCCTCGCAACCACTGCAACAGTCGGTATGCCGTTCTGTCGCCCGGGGAGACCAGTCACAAATGCGCCATTCAGAATCGGACTATTTGAATAACATGTTCTCGTTAAATAGTGGACATGAAGATTTTACAGATCTTGAAACCCCTTTTAAGAATCACTGGAAGCGGCTCTTCAATTCGGCATGCCTCCAGTACATGTACAAACATCGTATTTTACCAAAATTATAACTTTACTGACCGATACACACTCACGGTCTCCTGGCTGGAAAATACACACTGTGGGCGACAAAGATTAGCGAGCACTGCGTAACAAGTCTAAAAGTTGGTATTTTATCGAACTTATGTGCCAATTCGATCCATTATAGATGTGGTCATTTCTAAACGATCGTACAATGCCACAATGTAACGTTAGGCTATGTCTTAACGGGTGTTTTTGATTTGTCGAAAAGCCATGTAGCTAAGTTGGCGTTTAACGTCCACATTTGTGAATGGAGACAGCGTTGCATGCAGACTAGAGAGAGGCACGTTTCGGGGCTGTAACCTAGCTGAATGTCGGGACGTTTGACGAGAAGAAGAACGGTTAGACAACGTGCCTCGGGGCTTTGTGAGACACTATAAAGATGAATCTCGCAGAAAATACAATCCAATAGGAGGTTATAATGTCCCTCAACAGAATAGTTGTGCGTTCACACCTGTGGAAAATGTGTCTGTAGTTGCTAATAAGTGGGTGTCAAGGTAAAGAAACAGCGGTTGTGAACGTTACCCGGATGCTAAGCGGTGCGGACACGACACACTCATTAAAACACGTTTAAAAAAGAAAATCACTTTAACGGGCACTGGCAGACAAACGACGGTGTGTTTCTCGTCTTTCAGCCACAAGTGATTCAAAAAGAAATCCGAATTGGGGTGATTTAAAGTTTTAAAAACAGCAACAACAGAGAATAGACGGTTACCTCCACTCGGGGGATCCTCGTCCAAATCACGTCCTGGGGTTGTGTTGGTGAGGCAAAGCAGCGTCTTCACTTTAGAGGGGTTTGTCCATTTCCCAGCAGGGCTCCAACTTGACAACTGCAGTGGTGAATAATGGTTGACAGACCTGGTCGGGGAAAAGATCTTCAACGTCCCTTTTGTTCCGACGTTTAAACCGGTTTCGTTGACAGTAGCCTGGGCTAATTACATTGGTGGAAACATCAGCTCTGGTCCTGCAGCGGCAGCCCAACAACAAGAAGGAAAACAATCCAGATTCATTCAGAAATCAATCCGGTAAAAGGAAGAAATAACTCTCCTTCTCTCTCCGGGAATAGAAGCAGAGGAGGGTAAAGGCTCTGGTAACAAAGAGCAGATCCAGTAAATTAGGACTGGTTATTGTTTGTGTTGCAGAGCGGTGGGTGGGAGTGGAGGGTCCGACACATTCAAACAGGGACCAGAGAAAAGAGCCAAAGTCCGGGTCAGCGTCTTTTCCTGGCTAGCTGGGGGGAACTGAGAGAGAGAGGGAAGTGAACTGGTGCTGGAGACCGCGAGAGAGGGAGGGACCAGCCCGGGATTACCCTGTTTTTAAGGTGGATCTATGAATTAATTAGGTAGGCAGGCAAAAACCGAGCCCTTTGCTATCGAGAACATCAGCCCCGGGTTTGAACATCCAGGCTGAAGCCCTGGAAACTTGAGAGGAAGAAGACAAAAAAAGGAAAATCCACATCTGGATCTCTTCTGGAGAAATGCTCACATTTCCTCCCACTGCAGAGAATCAAATCAGAGATAGGCTAGCCTAATATCTCATTTATTATTAGCTACATTAGGCCTACATTACACTATTAGGATGTTCTTTTTAAACTTATTTTTCTAGGATAGGCTACAAGAGAAAGGATTGCCACTGTTAGGGGACAATACTTTCGAGAATAAAGTCGAAATAGCCATGTTCATTTAGAAAAAGTCATAAAATGTCAAGATTAAAATTATATTATTTCAAGAAAAAAAGTAATTATTTCCAGAAAGGGGTCGGATAATATATCTAGATTAAGTCACTGTATAGAAAAGTTGTAGCCCTAATATTTTGATAAAGAAGAAGTATTTCGAGAGAGAAAAAAGTATTCCTTTCAAGACAAAAGCAATGAAAAGAAATCGTAATCGTAATATTATATTTCAAAATTGAGTACACATTTCAAGATTAAGTCGTAACATGTCTAGAATAACATTTTGATAACAATAATCACAACAAATTGTGATATTTTAACAAGAAGAAGTGGCTTGCCAAGATATTTAGAGGGAGGATTGCTACTTTGATTTGAAATCAATGCAGATTTTAAGAATGAAGTCAAAATAAAATGAGGAAAGAGTTTTAAACAAAGTAATTGATGAAAAAAGTCATATTTCCAGGAAAAGGTTGTATAGCATTTAGAGAAAAAAAAAGTTGAGATATTTAGGGAAGAAGTAGCCTAATATTTCGAGATTAAGTCAAACTATTACAAGAAAAAAAAAACTTGTATTTTGAGATAAAATTTGATTTGGGTGTAGGTACTTGATGAGCCAAACAAAGTTGTCATTAATCTGGTGATAGCAATGTACTTTCAAGAGCTTTCCCCAGAAAAACACTCCCAGAGAATATTTACCTTTCTAGAGGCGGCATCCACTAGTGGCCGTAGTAGGCTAGTTATGACAGGAGCAAAGCAGGAAGTAAGGTGACGAAGAATAAGAGCACCAAAACTCTGCTTAAAGGCCGGGACACACCAGCCAGACGGCGTCGACAGAAAAGCCAGTCGAGATGATCAGTCGGGTCCCCGAGGTCCAAAAAACTACCTCGGGACACACTGAGGCGACACCGACTTGAGAAACGTAATACGTCTCCATAGCAGCAGGCGGCGCTACTCTGTATTGTTGCCCAAGAAATATAAACCGGCAGCTGATTGGACAAACGCGTCACATGGGTTAGTTTTCTCCGGAAATTCAAAGCCAGACTGTCATGGCGGCTCGTTCAGAATACGATCTCATAATGTACTAAAATAGTTCACTGAAACGTGTTTCTGAAAACATTTTAAGCTAGAAATAGGCCATGCGGTTGCTGAATCTGTCTTCATTTCAGCTCAACAAAGGTCAGTTTAAAAGATTTTTATCAGATTTTGAGAGACTCTATAGTCACACTCATTCTGCTCGCCATTTCCGGGTGAGTCCCGACTGCCCTGCCGCCGACTGAACATGGCCAAAATGAAGGCCGACAGCCCCCCAGACTGACGACGGCACGGGACACACCGAACAGACTCGAGTCACTGACCTCGCCAGACTGTCCAGGAGGCAGGTTGGGACGGAGGATGAACCCCAGAAGAGTGGGTCCCGTTTGAAAAATAAAAGTAAATGGCAAGTTGTTTTTTTTTTAAAGTGCTCATATTAGGCTCATTTTCAGGTTCATAATTGTATTTAGAGGTTGTACCAGAATAGGTTTATGTGGTTTCATTTTCAAAAAACACCATATTTTTGTTGTACTACACATTGCTGCAGCTCCTCTTTTCACCCTGTGTGTTGAGCTCTCTCTGTTTTAGCTACAGAGTGAGGTATCACACTTCTATCCCATCTTTGTTGGGAGTCGCAAATGTGCAGTAGCTAGGTAAGGACTACTAGCCAGTCAGAAGCAGAGTATGAGGGCGTGCCCTGACAGTACCTAGGTAAGGACTACTAGCCAGTCAGAAGCAGAGTATGAGGGCGTGCCATGCTAGCAGCTAGGTGAGCATTATAACGTGTGTTACAAAGTGACGCACGTTTGTCACGGAAGTAAAGGCTGGACTACAATAGAGCTGTTTGGAGCAGTTTGTGAACAGTGTTTTCTGTTGGAGATGGTAAGTCTGGTAAATATGAGTGGTAATTGGTGCTTGAACAAACGACTTACGGGAGCGTTTTTCTGGTGGAGGACAGATCTATATTCTCTATTTTGTAAGGGGTCCTTGGCTGAAAGAAGATTGAGAATGTCTGCTTTAGACCATGTGCTATAGATCGTTTAAATAGCTCTTTAATTTAACTACAAGGACAAATATTAAATTGAATCTCAGCTGAGTCAAATAATATGTCTGCCTTGAATAGCAGTGTGTTGAATCATTTTTGAATATTGTATCTTTATATGTATTTAACCTTTGGAGAGAAACAAGTACTTGTCCTTTTTAAATGTGTTCTGGGAGTTGATAGATGTGTTTGTTTAACATTTTCAGCTGACTTTTGTAGCTGCTGTTTGGGTGAAAATCTGCTCCTATGATAGGATTAAAGCTTTTAATATGTAGTTATGAAAAGCAAAGAACACATCATTATCAGTAAGACATGAAGATGTACCTTGATAAAACTGTGCTCATGTGTGGTGATTTTTTTTTTTTTTCCTGGTCCAAACGCTGAACATGAACAAAGAATCTGAAAGGAAATTTCTCTCTGACTGCCAACTGGCCACTCAATCAGCTCTGCCTCCTACGCTATGCTAATGACAGAGAGGCAGAGAGGTGGTTAAAGCTGCCATTTAACAGCACAGTACACTGCTTCACTTTCAGCACAAAGTGACTGCAAAAGAAGGAGAGCTACTGATTCCCATAGTCACCGTCAGTCACCACCAACCACAGCTGCTCATTCTTACTGAGTCCCAGATCTGTACATCCAGTCATCTTTGTCATACAGGTACTGTTTCTGCAGTTGTTATACAAAATATCAACATACTTTTGTTCAACTGTTCAACCCATTCTCCCAGAAGTTATGGTTATATAAGACTACATTTTTCAGTAATACCATTTTGAAAGTAATTATTCTTCTAAGTTCTGCCTGAATGATGTTATGTTTTTTTGTTTTTCTTTACAGATGTTTTTTTTTTTCTTTCCTAAAAGGGTTCAAAAGAAATTAAAGAGCTAAGTGAAATTAATGAAATGGGTCATTGTGCTTTCGATAATAATAGTATTTAAACAAAAAAAAGAAACACTTTTCAGTATTATGAATGCAGTGAGACATGATAACTTAAACCTGCAATAAATGTTTTTGGCCACTTTGGGGGCAGCAACCTCTGGGACTGAAAAATGAACCCAATGCAGTTCCTCCAGTGGCCACCTGAGGCTGGCTCTAACAGAGAGTCAATCCCCACAAACTGATACATGTTAAAATGCCCAACTTTACAGCACAATCAAACTCATTTCCCCCATCTCAACCAACTTCACCGGTAGGTACAACTATGCTTTTACATTAATGCATGAGAAATAATAATCTATTGAGACATACAGTACAGGCCAAAAGTTTGGACACACCTTCTCTTCAATGTGTTTATTTTCATGACTATTTACATTGTAGATTCTCACTGAATGCATCAAAACTATGAATGAACACATATGGAGTTATGTACTTAACAAAAAAGTGTTAAATAACTGAAAACATGTCCTCAAAGTAGCCACCCTTTGCTTTTTTTGATAACTCTGCAAACCCTTGGTGTTTTCTCAATGAGCTTCATGAGGTAGTCACCTGAAATGGTTTTCACTTCACAGGTGTGCCTTGTCAGGGTTAATTAGTGGAATTTTTTTCCTTATTAATAAAAAAGCAAAGGGTGGCTACTTTGAAGAATCTAAAATATAAGACATGTTTTCAGTTATTTCACACTTTTTTGTTAAGTACATAATTCCATATGTGTTCATTCATAGTTTTGATGCCTTCAGTGAGAATCTACAATGTAAATAGTCATGAAAATAAAAAGGAAATGCATTGAATGAGAAGGTGTGTCCAAACGTTTGGCCTGTACTGTGTGTGTGTGTGTGTGTGTGTGTATATATATATATATATATATATATATATATATATATATATATATATATATATATATATATATATATATATATATACACACACATATACACACACACACAGTCACAGGGGACATTTTTTGTTTTTGTTTTAATACTATAAACGTACAATATGTAACTTTCTGCCACTAGAGGTCTCTCAACCAAAACAATGGATTGTAAACACAGACATTTGACGTTGGGAAGTTGCATGGAATTATGGGAGTTTTTATTGCTAAACACTATCGTCGATTAGAATGCATCTGTTCATGGATGAGTTTACCCATTCAAGTTTATTAACGTTACGTTTTGTAACGTTTATTCATGTCATGCTAATAAAATAGCTGCAGTTTCCCCAACATAATTAAGTTTTTTCTTGATTGAATTTGTATTGGTAGCTAGCTGACCAGTTAGCTAGTGAGCCAGCAACCTAACATTAGCGGCTAACGTTATCAGGTTTTAGCTGCTGGCTAATGATTAAAACCACACTACCACAGTTTATTTCACATGCCTATGTCACCTTTTGGATTTTACCGGGCGGACGGGGTTTGTTGTAACGCTAGCTAGCTACTCAACAAGGCTGAGATACGGGTGTGGGTAGGGATTGCAGGGGGAATCTCCAGGATGGCGAGAACATCTCCCAGCTGTCCAATCTCCCCCTTCACTTTTCTGTAATCTTAACTATTCATTTTGGTGCTTAACTCACCTTTTGTCGGGTTAATTTAGCTAGCTAACTGTAAAGACAGCTAAACGCGAAGGGGGGAGAAATTCGGCAGGGAGGAGATTTTCAGTACAAACACTGGTAGCGTTTACGGAGACATAGCTAGCTAGCTAGCTAACATTATGGATGGCCGATGTCGTGACTAGGAAGCCTGGGTCTGATATTCTCTGTTTCCCGACGCATCATTAAACTGCCGTTAGCGTCGGCACCAGCTGGGGCTAATGGTAAGTAGCTATTGCTACATGTCCTGGCTGTGTTGAATGAAGTCTCTTTGTGCCGGGGGAGTGAGGCAGGCAGACCGGAGTGTGCTAGATGGCTAAATTAGCATTAGATTAATCGTCTATCTATACAGCTAACGTTAACGTTACTAGTGAACTTATTCGTGGGTTAGCGCAGTGCTGCTTTTATCCATGGTCAAAACAATCATACTACTAATAACTTTATGAGCATGTTGAACGATGTTGTAACCCTATAATGTTATCCACCAAGCATTAGCTAGCATTAACGTTAGCTACTTGTCAACCAGCACATACATTGTAGTAAGGATATCAATAAATAAGGTTTCTTCTGTATTACTGTGTTGCAAAGTGACATGTAATGAATCACAAAATGATGCCTTTTGGCAGAAAAAGCAGTGTTACCAGTATTTCTTTCTGTGACATTGTATGATTTACAATTACTCTCGAACGTAGCATCAGGGTGCTTGTGTTTTGACGGAAGTTACGAGTAACTAGATGGTGAAAGGTCATATGACGCCACTGACGGGCGACTAAATGAAACGTGACGTGTCTGAAAATAAAATAGAAGATTTCTCTGGGTTTACCATTTGATGTAAACATTTGGGATAGTGTAACTACACAACTCAAAAAAATATATAACATAGGTATGGTCGTTTTTAGACATTTTAATGCATAAAAGTTATATTGTACCTTTAAGTACATTTCCCGATTATACTTAGGCCTACATACTTTCACTTAACATTCTCAATGCAGGACTTTGACTTTTAAAAGGGTATTATTACCTGAATAGTTCCTCCACTGCCTATTAGGTATATTTAACATTAGCCATGTCAGGACTCAGCTGCTTGATTCGCTGCAGTCCTTCACCTCCCATCCTGAACACGCTGTTGTCACAACACACCTGTGTATCTATTGTCAATAAATCCTGCAGAGTCTGTCTGAGGCACGGACAGGAGAAAAGCCAGACATTTAATCTGAAGAGCTGCTGACCACTAACTCCAGCATCTGGGAGGACGAGGAGGACACAGATACTGAGGGACATCCACCAAACTCAAAATAAACTGCAGGAGATCAAATTTTAAAGGGGACACCTGTAGGATCAGGGTTTAATGTTTGGTGTGTTCCATCAATAGCACCAAATACACCAGGTGATGGCTTTGAAATCAGATTTATTCATTAATTTATTATAGTTGGTGATTATTTGACAGAAACCAGTGTTTCCCATAGGTTGACTGCTTCAGCCAGGTGGGTGGGTTGGGCTGTCAGTTTCTTTGTGAAATCCACATGAACCACTCTTTACATCGACATGAATTGGATCCACTGAACGGCACCTATTTAAAAAGAAAATATTTGCCTGTTAACCCAGTTATTTCCTTGCAAGCAATGTAGCATTACAAGGTTATCCAGCGCAGTCCTCACCACACATAAAACGCTACATTACCTCACTTCCAGCAAACTTCACGGAGAACAATAAGGGCAAAACAGCATCACCGATCTGTTTTAACGAATATTCTCTGGTCCAGTTCAGCTAAAAAACACAACAACATCGAATCCGTCGGCTTCTTAGCGCGTTGTTCACTACCGAGCCTGTTTGTAACCAGCAGGCTACCGACAATGTTTTAACTGCCTTTAGCACTAACAGACTTGACTGTCATTGCGGTTACAGATGTGAACTAACCACAGACATCTGCCTCGTCTATGACTCACAGCGGTGCGTCGCTGTGGAATGAATACAGGGGAAACACAATGGATATTTGGCGGTATTTTTAGCATAAACAAAAGATTGTTCTAGCCCACCAGTTTTGTACAATTATAGGGGAAACACTGAAAACTTAATGAACTGTTGGTTTGATGAGTAATTCTGACGGCTGAGATGTTCCAGTTCCTTTTGAATGTTTTGTCAGAGTTTTTACAATTCTTTGAAAAGGAGGAAAATACCTGGGTGTTAGCTGGGACCAGGGTTCAAAATTAACCTTTCGCCCACCAGCCAAATGGCTAGTAAATGTTCAGATTTTACCAGCCAATCAATAGATTACCATTGTCAGACGCCGGCCTGCTCCTTCTCACACCAGACTCTGTACCTTCAGAGACAGAGCCTTTAGTGTTGCAGCCCCATCCCTCTGGAACTGGGACTGACATAGCCACCGTTTCTAAGAGTTTCTCCTAACTTAGCCAGTTAAAATTTACTTTTAGCCTCATGATGTGTTGTGAATGGGGGCTGTGATCCATAACCTCAACCATCTAACGCATTTATGTAGTTGCTGGAGGTGTTCCAGAGCCTGGAGGGAGAGTGTCCTGAGAGATTCGGTTCAGGGCAACAAAGTCACCTCTCCATCTGTTCATAGCTTCAAAGACAGCAGGAGTGCGCACACACACACACACACACACACGCACGCACGCACACGCGCACACACACACACACACACACACTTTTTTTCCCAAAATGTCTTTTTGACAGCCACAGCATCTTTAAGTCTCATAGCCATTTTCTGAGAGGCGTTGCATCTAACTGCAATGATAAAGCAGCCGGTAATGTAGACCAGTGTTCCTGGACCTACTGTCACTTAATGGATTGCTGTTCAACCTGTACATGTTGCCAGTCCCCCCAATATTATAAAAGTCCTTTTAGTTTGTTTTATATCTTGAGATATTTTATATCTATCTTTTACAGTTTTCTACCTTCATATCCGTTCATCTTAGTTCCTTTTTTTCAGAGGAAATGAAACTTGTAGCTTGAACTCATCTTTCATCACCCACAATATAACCAGACTTTTATTAGACATGTATGAACGATTCCATTAAAGAAAAGTCTTAATGGTGGAAATCATTGTACGCTGTATTTGTTAGAAAGAGCTTGGTGCGGCACAGACTGGAGCAGGATGCTGACTGATCTTCTGTCTGCATTGTAATAGCGTCATACATCACTGTGTGATGTGTTATTGGTGCTTCTGCCCTGCAGTTTCACAGATACGAAAGAGTGATTCCACCTGCAGCTCAGAGTTACTGCAGCACTGAGCAGCTGTGGCTGAATTTCATGGAGACAGGACTTTATATTTCCTGTTTTATTTTTAGCAGTGTGGCTCTGAACACTCTGGTTCAGAGTGAAATATGTCCATAACTGTTGGATGGATTATCATGAAGTTTGGTTCAGACTTTCAGCGTCCTTCAAGTAAAAGTATATGAAGGTAAAGTGACAGTATAGGGTGGCATTGAAGGGTGATTTATAGCTAATAACAGATGTATTGACGTTAGTGCCTTTGTGCACATTCGCGATCGCTTAGTTTGGAAAATAAATTTACAAACTGAACTACTACTACAACTAGAATCAGTTTTTCCAACTGCTTACACACAAAATCTTTTCATGTCACACGATTTTTGAAACCTCATAAACTATTTCTCAGCCTTTCACTCAGTTTTCAATTGCATAAAACACTTAAAACACTACACACAATTCTCTACCTAAGACACAAAAAGGAAGTGACTAACAGCCTCTTCGTAAACTGACGGCGGCATCGCGGTGGCTGGTCGGCGGCCTCTCTGGGAGCGGACAGTGGCCTCTGCCCAGTTTATTTGGAGGCTGACTTGGCCTGTCGGGAGCTAAAGGCAACCTCCTTGGAAACTGCTGCAGTCTTACCAGGAAGTAACGACGAGATCCTGACTGGGAGCTGGCATAGCCAGGCGCGGGGAGGTGCGGGTTTGGCGAGCTGGACCCATGCTAACGGGAACTACCACGGCTAGCTGTGTGTCTCTACCTGGATTGGCCGTTTGTTTCTCCTCACCTGCTAATCTGTCCAACTGGGTGGCTCTGCCATTGCCTGACAGTACATTGCATCGGTAAGTGCAAGCCACTCTGGAAAAAGGTCCTTTCTCTGACTTTTAGACTTTCTCTGTTCTCTGCTGAACCATGGATACATTTAAACTGTTTCGCATTTTTTTCTGCACTTGTCTCATCTTTCTCAGTACCTTGCGTTACTCCATGTATAATTAAACACAGTGTTTCCCACACATAGACTAATGTGTGGCGGTGCACCGCACATTGCATTATTAATTTTTTTCCTGCTCTCCTCCGTCTCTCTGTCACTTGTGTCTCGCTCACACACACACACACACACACACACACACACACACACACACACACACACACACACACACACACACACACACACACAGCTCCTCCCACCGTGCGGTGTTTGGTGTTTTTTGCCCCCAACGTCGCCTTCCAGGCAGCGCAGCAATTTTTATAGTTAGGATTAAGGTGAGGGTTAGCTGCCTGGAAGGCGACGTTGGAGGCTTAAAACACCATCGAGCCCACCGTGCACACAGTGTCTGTCTCCATAAAGGAGAGAAGACGGCTGGCAAAATTCACAAGTTCAAGAAAGTTTGGTATCTATCTCGTGAACACCTTTACATAATCACACATTCACAATCACCGACCCGACTCTTAGCAAACAAGCGATTGTGCCCGCTTTAGAAAGTTAACTAGTTGCAAGATTGCGGTAAAATGCAGTTGGGTTGTCGAGGTCAAAACACTATATGTAGCAGCAGTGAATCAAATAAACGTATTATAAATAATGTTATGTCATTTTTTTTACTCTAACACTGAATGTTTGCTGCTTCAATTCAGATGAGTATTGAAAAGTATTTTCCGCGACTGAAAAAGGCCCTTGTTGAGGATGAGGACCAGCCTGAACCGGAGGTATCAGTCTGAAACAGAGCTGAACAGTCCGACCAGTGTAATTAGTTATGTTGTTAATTTGTTTACAGTATTTTCAGGCTTCAACCAGTGAAAGACAGGGTCAGGGAGAGAAAGAGATAGATTCGTTAGGCATTAAAGTAGGAGAGGAGGACAGCATCCAACAGCATGATCCTCCTGATACTTGATTGTTACGACACCCCCCCCCCCGCCACAAATTGCTTTCTAATCTGTGGGAAACACTACTAACAATATGACCTTGCTCGTTTACCCAGCAGAAAAACAGACCATTCACATGATAGAGACTCTGCCTCTTTAATGATATTAAGGACTTTTGGGTTAATGCCTGACAGATTCTCTGTCACTGCGGCTCTGCTGTCATGTTTTATTATGCTCATTAAAATTATTGCATTACCCAACAAACTGCATACAACTGTTTTGTTAAAACAACAATACTGTAGTGCCTCAGCTGTTCTCTGTCGGGCCATGATTATATTACTGCTTATGATTTCTGGTAATGTTCATGTCCATCCTGGCCCCTCTTCTGGTGTTCTTTCTGGTGTTGCTTTCCCTGCGGATCATGTGGCCTCAAATAACATATGTTTTGATGATTTTTGTAACCACAAAAACCTTGGGTTTTTGCATGTAAACGCAAGAAGCATATTACCTAAATTGGACCAACTTAAAGTATGGGTTGAGAGTTCCAACCCTGAAATTTTAGTGATCATTGAGACATGGCTGCGTAACTCTATTCCCTACCCTGAGCTGAATTTATCTGGTTACAACCTGTTTCGGCAGGATAGGTCATCTAAGGGTGGGGGGGGGTGGCAATTTTCACCAAAGAACATCTTCAGTGTAGTATAGCCTTGGCGAAGTCTATACCCAAACAGTTTGATCTTCTTGTTCTTAACATTAAACTATCCAACAGCTTTTCTTTATTTGTGGCTGGCTGATATCGTCCTCCATCTGCACCAGCATGTACCCTAGAGGCCTTAAGCAGTGCTCTTGCGCCTTTCACCAGGTCCGAGCTGATCCTACTCGGCGACCTAAGCTGGAACATGCTTAAAGGTCCCATGGCATGAAAATTTCACTTTATGAGGTTTTTTAACAATAATATGAGAGTTCCCCCAGTGGCTAGAAATGGCAATAGGTGTAAACCGAGCCCTGGGTATCCTGCTCTGCCTTTGAGAAAAATGAAAGCTCAGATGAGCCGTTTTGGAATCTGCTTGTTATGAGGTCATAACAAGCAAGGTTACCTCCCCTTAATCACCACGAAACGTATTCTGAAACATTTTGATGCTCAAGCTTTCTTACGTGATCTGGCCAATGTAAGCTGGTATAGTCAGACTGATTCCCACTGTGAATGATGCATGGTTGTTGTTTATAGATCTTCTTACTGTGGGATCGACAAACATGCCCCAAACAAAAAGATATGCATAAAAAAACGCAACAGCCCATGGATTAATTGTGATCTAGCTGTTCTCCTTCAGCTAAAAAATACAGCCTGGCACAAAGCACGCAAGTCACATTCTGCCAATGACAACCTTTTATTTCGTCAAACCCCGGTCCCTACCACTGTCTCTGAGAGTGGATGATATAGTTGTTACTAATAAAAACTCTATGGCTGAAGCATTCAATCACCACTTCATAAATTCTGGCTTTGTTTCCGAGTCTTTAAACTCTATTGCTACAGCCCCTGCAACCCTAGTACCTGCAGCCTTTCAGCACCTCCTCACAGTTTTTCCATCTGGCCTGTTTTAGTGGGGGAGGTCCTGGAGGAATTGACCGCTCTGGACCCCAATAAAACAGCTGGGACAGATGAGCTTGCCGCTTTTTTCATTAAAATTGCGGCCCCTGTCATTGCGGCTCCCCTAACAGCCCTCATTAATCTCTCCCTCCATACAGCCAAAATTCCACCTGCTTGGAAAGAAGCGGTTGTGCTTCCTCTGTTTAAAGGAAGTGATCAGGCTGACCTAAATAATTACAGGCCAATTTCCATCTTGCCTTGTGTGTCTAAGATTCTGGAAAAACTTGGCAATAAACAACTAACCAATCACCTTAATGTGAACAGTATCATCTCAAACAACACTGTGCTGCTATATGGACCTTTTTCACAGCAGAAATTTTGACTTGTCCTAGTAGGAAAAGCACAGCTGAAATTGATAACCTTAACGATGGCTCAGTTCCATTAACTGTCCCAGTGAGCTATTTCATTGAGTCAGCATGAACAATACCAGGGCCTCTCCTAAGTGGAATGCAGCCATCATTAATGGTTTTGAATACACCTGTGCTTTTCCTACTATGACATGTCAACATGTCTGCCGTGAAAAAGGTCTATTCATTGACCTTGCCAAAGCTTTTGACTCCGTGAACCACAATACACTCATCCACAGTCTTAGCAGCATTGGTGTCACTGATCACTCACTGATTTGGTTTTCCAATTATCTCTCTCACCGGATGCAACGTGTAAGATTTGATAACCTTTTCTCCCATTCTCTCCCGGTCACCAGGGGTGTCCCCCAAGGCTCCATACTTGGCCCCACACTTTTCTCAATTTACATTAATAACATTCCTCAGGCAGCTGGCAATTCACTGATTCACTTATATGCTGATGATACAATTCTTTATGCCACTGGTCCTTCCTACAGCAGTCTTTTTCCCAACTCAAACTCACTCTCAATACCTCCAAAACTAAAGTCATGTGGTTTTACCATAAGGGTACTACGCCTTCTCCCACCCTTATTATCAACACCTACAAGGGGGCTATTCTAGAACAAGTCACTGCATATAAATACTTGGGCATCTGGTTGGAAACTTTACTTTCTTTCTCCATCCACATATCAAGACCAAGCTCGGTTTCCTTTACAGAAACCGTTCCTCTTTCACCACTTCTGCCAAAATCACTCTCGTTCAAATGACCATTCTACCTATGTTAGACTATGATGACACTACATACAGGGTTGCTTGCAAGACCACTCTATCATAACTCAACACTCTTTACCATTCCACTATCAGGTTTGCCACAAATGCCCCCTTCAATACACACCACTGCACCCTATATTCATCTGTCAACTGGCACTCTCTTCACATTCGCCGTAAGATTCACTGGTTCACTTTCATTTACAAGACCCTTATTGGCCGATCACCTCCTTACTTATGTCACCTGCTAAAGCAAAAGCCTGTCACATACAATACCCGATCCAAACTTCATCTTCAATTAAGCATTCCCAAAACCAACTCTGCCTCAGGTGTCGCATCTTTTCAGTCTGCTGCCGCTCGCGACTGGAGCGCTCTGCAAAATATTCTCAAGCTGGATAAACTAAATTCCATTTCATCCTTCAAAACTATCATATCATCCTTGTTCACGGACATATGCAGTTGCTTCTCTACATAATAGTTTTTGTTTTGTTAATTTCTAAACGTGGCGTACGCACAAACCGGAGCTGAAATGTGGGTACGCCACTTCCCACGCAAAGGTTGTGATTTATAAAAAACAAACTTGACGGGAGAATGTACGGTCCTCCACGCAGACTCTGACCCATGCGTACGCACATTTTGGAGACAAAATAGGAATTGGCGCAGATGGTGAGGTGGTGAACTGAAGTCAGACTGCAGAAAGTAAATGGGAATAACGATTACTCGTAATATTGAAGACTCACGCACATTTTTTCACTCCATATCATCCACGTTACCATGAAGATTAAATCCATCAGTGTTATTTGCGCTTGTGCTGAGTGATACTTGTTCCATAAACACCTGACAACTCAAATCTTAAATAAAAATGTGTTCTTAATGTTTATCGGCGCTGTCTCACCGTCACATTGTCCGCTACAGAGCGCAGGAGGATGATATGGAATACAGGATAGCATCAAATACCCTAGCATTAGATAACGGCAGAACACAGTGTAAATAACTAAATATCTGTCTTTAAAACTGTGCATATATCATCAAATATCAAAGTCTGAAAATACAGCCATTAAGCTCTCGCGCAATCGTTACCCTTAATGTCCTTGTTATCAGTCCAAACTTTAATACTGTTTGTGACAAAACCTGCATAACCTGCAGAAAAGTGCCTATTACACTTTCTTTCATCTTCAAATTGTATCTCGGGTGGGGTATATCACTAGTTAATGCTGTGTTGGCAAGGTGTTAACAATCACAAATTGTTTTAAACATATAAATACTGCGGTGACCCCTGTGCGTAATGCTGCATGATGGCACTGCTGGCCCTGCAGGAGGACTACGGCAATGGAAGAAAAAGAAAAAGAGACTTCAGGGACCATGACGATGATTTAGATTCCCTAAAGCTGAGCTCTTGGATCTATGTACTGAATTGGGTCCAGTAGAGAGGGCAACGCGCTGGAACCATGCCATCCCGGTCCAAATACAGGTCCTCGCCACTCTGGGGGCAAACCGGCTGTTTCCAGAGGGAAATGGCTGACAGCTAAGTGTTTTTTATTTTTATAAATATTATATATAATCTTCAACTTAATCACTAAGGCTTGTTTGGATGTAATATATATTTCTGTTAAATCTTATTATATACATCTGGTATATCGAAGCTGCCGTAATGCCTGCCATTTTGGACATATTACATGTAGTTACAGATCAGGGTTCCCTACACTGTGCAAGAAAAGGCTAAAATTATAATTCAATTTGCAGCCATTCCTGAACATCTGAGAAGTTTTTTGCTTTTTCTCCGCCAGTCATCATGATTTGGTGTAACAACTGCCAGTGTCATTCATACACTGATCAGCATTCACGAGGTGCTTTGCATTGACTATTTATGGTTAAAAATGGGCGTGCACAGGGCGGGATAAGAGGCTGATCCACGTATGCCCGCTTGTAGGTAATCTCTGATCTATAAAGGGAACATTGCTTACAGGTGTGCATACACACGGTTTTATAAGTCAGACTTTTTTTTGGCGTACGCCATTTTGGGCTTTTGGGCGTACGTACACTTATAAGGATCCTACACACAGTTTTATAAATGAGACCCCTGTTCTAATGACTTGCCTGTAAAAATAAAGGTGAAATAAAAAAAAAAAATTTAAGAATTGCTTTCCTCTTCCAAAACACAACCTATCAAAATGCTATATAAAATATAATATAGTATATAAAACATACACTTATTTACCAGGGCGCGCGCGCACACACACGCACACCTCACTTTAGTATAGGCCTATAAATCGGTCAAAGGTCAGATTACCTGTTTAGCACAATGGATGCCAACAATAGACAGAAAGCAAGGGGAGGAGGAGGACGACAACCAGGAGGAGGAGGAGTAGCTTTACAGTGGCGTCCATGCTTCAAACCATCAGAAATGAGAACAGGCATGCAACTATCTAATGACTATTTCAGCATTATGAATCAATCAGACTTTGTTTTGCACAAAGTGTATACAATACCCCCTCCCCCCTGCCGCGCCCCAACACACAAGCACGCAAAAACAAACACACACAACACACACACAAAACACACACACACACACACACACACACACAAACACACACACACACACACACACACTCTAAAAATGATACCTTTGGTTTACATCATTTGTAGTTTTGTTTTCTTGTTTCATGTTACTGTATACAACACTGTGCTACTCTTACAAACGTAATGTTTTGCCCAATAAATATTTTGTTTTACTGTAACATTGCATTGTTGTTTACAGTGCACTTTTCAACCACTCTCAGCAGATTACTTTCACTCTAGAACATTGTAAAAGTAGATATTGTCACGTCCAGCTCCCGCTCTTAATTTGTGTTTTGGTTGTTTTCATGGACTTCCTGTTTTATTTTGAAATACACTGTCTTCGTTCCAGGTCACTTGTCATCCCGTCTTTGTCGGGTTTCCCGCCTGTGTGATTACCTGTCCCCGCCCTAATGTGTATCACCTGTGTGTGGTTGTCTTCCCCAGTCCCAGTGTATTTATACTCCCCTTGTTTCACTTACCCTTTGCCAGATTGTTGTACTACCTCCTGTGTTTCACTCTCCAGCGGTTTTCCCAGTGTGTATTTGTTCCAGTGTTACCCGATCTTTTGTTTTATACTTTTGACCACGTCTACTGCCTGCCGATTTTGTACTGTTGCCTGCATTGTTCTCTGTAATAAACAATAAACGTACTTATCTTTTTAATCCGTGTCCTGAGTTGTGCATTTGAGTCCGCCATTGTACCCTGACAAATATAAGCCTATGAAAGACATAAGACATTTAGATTTAGAACAGTGTGTACATGGTATATCCCAAAACTTACTATTATGAAAAAAGTAAATAAAGTTTGCCTTTTGATGCAAATGCTTCATTTTGCGATGTGTTTATGGTATTTTGAATACAGGGTTTCATTTTGAAGGAGATATGAGGCATTTTGCATTTTGTGTGTGCAGTTTTGGGAATTGTGTGTAGAGTTTAGAAAAAAGGAGACATCGTTTTGAAAACGTGCGTAAGCAGTTGGAAAAAATTAAGTTAAATAGGGTATGTCCAAAATTCCTCTCTGTACTAACGTTACTGTCCATTTCATTTGAGTGTGTGAATCCTGAGAGAGAAAAGTATGCACTATATAGTGCCCTCAGAAATTCCCTCAATAGAGCAAAAAAACGTAGTGCCCTTGGCACGTATGTATTCTCAGGTCACTAAGGAACTACCGAGTGTTCATTATGTAGAGGGTAGTGAATGAGCAGATGAGGGAGTGATTTCAGATACATCCTTGGTGAATAACACATTCTCAGAAACCTTAGTGATTAAAAAGACTGTAAAAAAGCAGAATTGATGTATGGTAATATGTCCACATTTTAAAATATGAATATGTTGATACTTCAACTGGGGGCTTTTTTTCAAGGTCTCATCTCATATGTGGGAGGGTGTTTTTTGTGTGAAAATGTGCAAAGAGCAGGAGCCAATCAAAATCAGTGATTTAATCATAATTTAATCATTGATAAGCTGTGCTGCTGGAATGCCATGCAGTTCTCAAGAGAAACTTTTCAGTATTAATGTTAATTATGAAATGAAGGCTGTGATTCAAATCCATCAGGCTTATGTAACGCTGTGACTTCCCGGGGTCAGGATCCACCTACACTGCAGCTATCTGACAACACACAGCATTTAGACAACTACTTGAGGTGGAAACACATAAATCTCTCCATATATGCACTGACAAGGGTGACTGGATGTTGTATCCATGGCTACCTTCTCACGTAATCCGTATTATTTTTATCACAAAGGCTTCTGCTTTCCTCCCGAGCCTCCTGCTAACATGATATACACAGATTCAGTTACTATTATGTGAAGGAACTAAAACCAAACAGGCTCGATAACAGAGAGAGGATTTTATCAACAGTCCATGCCACTTTATCTGGTGTACAAGTCAGCGACATGATTTCCATTTGTTCTCTCGTTCGCAGCAGTGATGAAGATAGACAGACGTAGAGCTGGTTCACCCGCAGCCCTTTTCAAAACTTACATCTGTCACGGGGGTTGCGAGGCTTGGACCCAAATGCAGAGAGCAGGCAAGAGTATGTTGAGCTTGAGGATTTATTTAACAAAAACAAAGTTCAAACCAACAAAAGGAATCCTGAATGCAACAGGCAAAACTAATTCCAGAATGTAGATAAAAGCAAAAGAGCAGGATATCCAAACTGGAACACAGAGACAACAGGTTAGACTCCACACAAGAACACACAAACAGTAGACACCGCAAACAGAATACAACGATCTGACAAGATACCAAGGAAACACAAAGACTAAATACACAGGGTAACGAGCAAACACGGGACAGGTGATACAACAGGTGAAACACATCAGGGCGGGGCAGAACAATCAAACACGCGGGAAACCACAAGACAGGAAGTAAATCAAGACAAGACTAGGGAGGAAAACAGACTTCAAAATAAAACAGGAAACAGAAACATACAACCATGACAACATCCCTTCTGTTTAAACTGTTCTTTGCCTGCACTTGGGACGACTTCCTGGGAACTGAATGTGGGCTCTGCTCAGGAGGTGATGGTGCATTCCATTTGAACTCAGAAGTCAGAATTTACGAGTTCCCAGTCGGAGAACCGCACAGTACCCCGAGCAAAGCCGACCTCAAAATCCAACATGGCTGCTCCGTGCATCAACAGTAGTGAAAGCTGTAGTAATATACAGTTTATTAGCACTTCTTCTTCTTATTTGTGTCTCGCTAAATCAGTCTTACACACAGTACTGTTCAACTTCTATCTGTGGACATGTTGCAAGGCTGTTTGTATGCACAAAAAATAGCCTAATGTAGCCTGACGTTGTCCTACTCAGATTATAGTCAGAATATGAGTCTGATACTGCTCCATTGGGCTGTGATTATGGGGCGAACCAGGAAAGAAAATGCCTCTGCACTCAACTGGATAGACCTACAACCAATCAGAGCAACGGAGACAGACATCACAGAAGCTGCAAGTCAAAGGCGTTGATTACGTTACTGTTGATCATCTGTCCATCATCGTATAAAGCCCGCCCTGACAATTTACAATTTGATTGGTCCGAACAGCTCTGGTTCGAGCATAGATGCTCCACAACGGATGAACTCCAGATCGAACTTCCCGACCTCAAATGTCGTGGGTGGGGCTAAATTCGGCTGGCATCCAGGCTAAGCCTAATGCGTTGTTCAACTGATATTGCTAACAATGGTTAACCTGCCTAGTGCAAACCCTGTACAGTATTGTATTATGGTTCCATGAGGTCCACCGGAAGGGGAGGGACTTCGCCTCTCTATACTAAATGCAAGCTCCAGGTACTTTCACGGGTTGACTGCAGGATTGTGATTGGTCAGTCACCACCATTTCACTACTGCATCTGTATGTAACAGCCAGAGGTAGGAGTAAGTCACACATGTGCAAGTCACAAGCGAGTCTCAAGTCTTAACCTTCAAGTCGCAAGCGAGTTTAAAGGAGAAATCCGGCGCAAAATGAACCTAGACCAGTCGAACGACCAACGCCGTGCAACCAGTAACATAGCTCAAGCATGGCGTTCGTTGTTTGACTGATCACAAGATGGCGCCCGCATGTACGTGAACGGTACTGTCTTTATAAACTATCTTTTTAATTAACGGTCTGTACACTTACAAAGTTCCCAATGCTTCGGTTTACATGTAGGGACCCTCATTATGCTACCGTGGAAGTGTGGTGCCTTTTTTAGCCTTGTTAGTGGTATAGAAATAGCGATTTCTTTTTACTTTACCAGTGCCCCGATGACTAACTTTATAAGCTAATTAGCGGTTTGGGCTAAAACTGGTCACATTCAATTAGCATGAAAACATATCCCAGAGAACGGTCGACTCTGTACCCATGTGTTATTAACATCTAGGTTAATTTTGCGCCGGATTTTTCCTTTAAGTCACTGTGGTGAGAATCAAGCAAGTTAAGTCGAGTCCCTGCTATAAGTCAAGCAAGTCAAAGGTCAAGTCATACAGTCTAAAGTAGGTTAAAAAATAATGTTTGCCTACTAGCTATTGTTTAACCAGACGGTTAATTAGATGAAAAGACACAGTCACGTACCTTTCTTTGTGGAGTTTGTAGTGACAAATGAAGTTAGTATGTTGTGGTGGTAGTGTCTGTGATTTCAGTACAGCCTAGGCTGATGGGAATGTCATTATTGTTGCAGGTGTTTAGGGACATCAGTAAGTAGTGAAATTGAAATGTTGGCCTGATGATGGTGCTAGATGAAAAGTAAAAGTTTGTTTCTTTTCTCTTACGATTATTTTTGGGGAATTTTAGGCTTTTATTTGTATAGGACAGCTGAAGACATGAAGGAGGAGAGAGAGGTGGAATGACATGCAGCAAAGGGCCGCAGGTCGGAGTCAAACCTGCGGCTGCTGCGTCGAGGAGTAATCCTCTATATATGGGTGCGCGCTCTACCAGGTGAGCTACCCAGGTGCCCAAAGTAAAAGTTTATCATCAAAGTTATTACTATTCATCCTGAGTGGAACATGAATGAGCGTGCCAAATTTGAATGGCAATCTATTCAATAGTTAGGATATCTCACATAAAACACAAATATGAACCTCATGGGGGTGCTAAAGGAAAAGTCAGAGGATCACCAAAGTTACCAGGATTCGTCCTCTGGGGACCATGAATGTCTGTACAAGATTGCATAACAATCCATCCAATAGTTGTTGAGGTATTTTAGTCGGATCAAAGTGGTGGACCAACTAACATTGTGATCGATAGAGCCACACTGCTGGATATACATTTTTCTCATCTCCCCTGCCTCCCTGTCTCTGCCTGCCTGTTTCTACCTGTCTGTCTTTTACTTTTGCGTGTTTCCGATCTCAAATAAACTTTTTATTTTACCGGTCTTAGAGTTGTGCTTTTGGGTTCAAACCTTTTTTCCCCTGAACCTATACACAACTCCAGCAGGGCGCTGGAAAAAGAAAATCAATAAAAATAGTAATATTTAATCCATTCATGTCTGTCCCATTGACTTCACAAAAATGCTGTGCTCATCTTGCTGACTTTTTAATGTCTATCTGAAACATCCCAATTTGTAAAATACAGTGGAGACACAGGAATAACCTTATACCAAAGACTCACAAGATACTTAAAAGTTCAGGTTCTAACCACTTTACAGAAACCGACTAAAACAGACATGACACTTAAAGGTCCCATGACATGGTGCTCTTTGGATGCTTTTATATAGGCCTCAGTGGTCCCCTAATACTGTATCTGAAGTCTCTTTCCCGAAATTCTGCCTTGGTGCAGAATTATAGCCACTAGAGCCAGTCCCACAATGAGCTTTCCTTAGTATGTGCCATTTCTGTGTCTGTAGATATTGAGGAGGAGAGAGGGGGGGGCAAGGTGGAGGGTGGGGGTGTGGCCTTGACTAACTGCCACTTTGCTCATTTGAAAGCCATGATGTCTCTCTCTCTCTCATGGGTGGGCCAAATTCTCTGGGCGGGCAAAGCAGAGAAAGGGGGAGGTAACCTTATGAGGTAACCTTATGAGGTCATAAGGAGCAAGATTCCAGATCGGCCCATCTGAGCTTTCATTTTCTCAAAGGCAGAGCAGGATACCCAGGGCTCGTTTACACCTATCACCATTTCTAGCCACTGGGGGACCATAGGCAGGCTGGGGGAACTCATATTAATGTTAAAAAAACTCAAAAATGAAATTTTCATGCCATGGGACCTTTAAAGTAAGTAAAGATATTAAAGGATCTTCTCTATCACAAATATTAACATTAATTCCCCAAGTTAATAGTTAATAAATCTGTGATCTGTGAACAATAAGGTACAAAAGGGTAGTTACCCTTTTTCAGAAGGGTAATTACCCTTTTTGAAAAGGGTAACTAACCATTCGTTACCCTTCTGAAAAGGGTAACTACCCTTTTCAAAAAGAGTAACTACCCTTCTGAAAAAGGGTAACTACCCCTTTCAAAAAGGGTAACTAACCCTTCTGAAAAAGGGTAACTACCCTTTTGAAAAAGGGTAACTATCCTTCTGAAAAAGGGTAACTAACCATTCGTTACCCTTCTGAAAAAGGGTAACTACCCTTTTCAAAAAGGGTAACTACCCTTCTGAAAAAGGGTAACTAACCATTCGTTACCCTTCTGAAAAAGGGTAACTACCCTTTCAAAAACAGTAACTAATCATTAACTACCTATTTTTTTGTGTACCTTATTGTAAAGTGTTACCGAATTCCCATCTAAGCTCCGGCCCACTTCAACCTGAGCAGAGGTCTAATCAGCCAGAATAAGTGAAATCACCTTTGTGACTGTTCAGAGGCTTTAAACACGTGGTTAACATTGTGTAACAATCACAGTTTGGTTAGGTCTAGGCAACAAAAAATACAGGTCAGGTTTAGTAAAAGATCATGGTTTGGGTTAAAATAAGTAGCTTAAGTTTGTAGATACTTTAGTTGCATACATAAGTATGTGACATAGTTACGTACGTAACCTAGCGAAATGCAGTTACATACGGATCTTAACTTACAAGTTATAATACGTAGCCTACGTAACTTTAAAAAAAGTCAACAGCAGTCTCCTGTGTAAAAGTCCTGTAATTGCTTGACCCCTCCACCATCCATTCACCCCGACCTTTTCTCTTCATGGACTCTGACTGGGATCGTATTCTGATTATCAGTTAAATAGAAGGTTTTGTATAAACACAGCTTGACTGAGCTCGCTCAGAGCTGAATTTGAACAATTTTAATGTATCCATACATTTTTGCAACATGTGCAGTTTAATCTCTAACTCAGCTGTGAGAAATACGGCCTTGGAAAGTCGAGGTGAAAGGTCAGGAGAGAATCCATACGATGCGACGCTGCTCCAGATTGAACATCAATCCCTGTCACCTGCTCAAGGAGAATCCCATCATCCTCAGCGCCGCAACTACTGCAGACAGCTGTCAGCTGATGCATACCCAGGCAGAGGAGTCCCTGCCCTGGGCAGCAGGGTGAGGCTCGCCTCCTGGCCTGGAGCTCTGCTGGTGGTCCCTGACATGGAGCCCAGTCCTGTCATTACTGCTGCCCGGGGGGGCAGTGACTGCTCACTGGCACCATTAACTTTTCATCAGCACCTCCAGGTTTCAACTCCCATCATCTACTTCCACAGAAAAGACCATAAATATACTGCTCCGCGTCTGCAGTGTGCTGTACTATAATTTACTAACGCCATCAAATCTTTTCACCTGCCTGAGCTCACCAAGACACCACTGTAACTGGCAAGTTAAGCCATTGTGCTGTGCGGTTAGGGGTGGAGGAATGAATGGCCGGAGGCTTTTATCTATTTTTATGATGAATGTTTCCCTTCTGGGTATGAACTGATTATATGTACTGCTCAGTCAATACAGTTGGCTTGCACACTCGAGCATATATTGTTTTAGATGGCCTTTATGTAAAACAAATATAGGTACGTGTGGATTCATTCCAGAAGCCATCAAACTGAGAGCGGGTTATTTAACTGTGTATAGATCGGTAAATGCACTTCTGGCTAGGGATGCATTACACTCAACTCATGATTCGATACAATTCACGATTTGATACAGTTTTTCTCAATCGCTTTGGCACATTTACTGAAACAAACTTAAAATGTTCAAAACTCGTACAATCCTCACACCACGTGGTACATTCAAGCACATCACTCTATGTGACCTGCAAAAGGTAATTACTCAATCAAAATAATTAACTCATCTTTCAAATGTAAATAAATCTATCAATGAATAAATCATTGTCATCAAAACAAAAGGGTTCCTTTATCATTGCTTAGACCAAGACAGTCAAAATGCAAAGACATCTTGTCATGTCACAGTGTACTCTGAAAGTATGATAGTTACCCACTCTGTGATATTGTTGCTAACATTGTATATTTAGGCAGCTGAATGGTATTGATGTCAGCCATGGCATACACTATACTTTCTCATTGTATGTACACACCAGCCAACTGTAAATACATAAAGAAAGCTTGTACAGAAAAAACAACAGCAAAATAATGAGGAAATTGTCTTATGATAATTGGTTGCTCTATTTTGCATGTAGGGATTTACACAATGAACATGTGTAGAGTTGCATTTGAGAGTAACATGATTCAATAGCAAATGAATGCAAACGATTTTGACCTGCAAGGCTTACTCTGTGCATTTTGTGCCAAAGCAACGACAAATGACTATAGTCATGTGCACAACTGATGTTTATTAATGTTCATATAAATAGTCACATAGTTTGACAAAGTTTAATAGTCATTCGACAATTGTGCCAAAGCGATTAATAGAGAAAAACTGTCAGCTTTATTGCCGTTCTCCACCTGTCCACCAGATGTCCTCGGACAGTACCCTCCTAGTCCCCAGTCAGTAGCCAGATCGTCAACATTGCTTATAGCCTTTGCATCCAGCCACTTGTACCTCTTCCTGTTTTCTTGTTACCAGTTCTAGTGTTAGACATGTTGCCTGCTCCTGACCTGCTACCCAATGGTGCCCACTTGGATTTGATTATTCGGACTGACATCCTGGTGTCAACTTGTAATACTGTTCCTGGCTTTTGCATCTTGTAAATTCCCCTTCATCTTATGTCTACCATACACTAGAAGACTCTGAAAAGACTAAAGTCTGACACCATCACACATCTAAAGACAATCTTTCATAATGTCACCGAGTTTTTAGTCACAGATTAGAAGATTTTGCAAAGACAGGGGATCTTGCAGGGTCACAATTTGCAAGACTACTATTTAACTTTACTACCAAGACTTAAAACTTACGATAATATCAAACACGTTTGATTTTTTTTGGAACATCAAGACGTGAAAAAGACTGACTTAAGACAGCTCAAACTCAGTTTTATGATCACGACAGGAGAAAGTGACACAGCAACCAGCAGCATTGAAATACTGAGCCAACAAACCTACAGTACTGGATATAATTTATCAACTGAGTTTATCTGGATACTTCTTCCACCACTGGTTCCTCAGTACATCCTTCTGCCGCAGACGCTCAACATTTGTCCAGTGTTGGCTGACGGAGGTTTCAGTCCGTCTGGGCTTAATGTGGATGTGTTGGTGGGTTTGATCCTCCTGATGCTGTGCAGTGAGGCAGCAACACATCAACACATCTCTCTGATTCTCTACCATGAGAAGTGTGAAATGGTAGGTTGTGATTGTGTGTGTGTGTGTGTGTGTGTGTGTGTGTGTGTGTGTGTGTGTGTGTGTGTGTGTGTGTGTGTGTGTGTGTGTGTGTGTGTGTGTGTGTGTGGGCGGGCTCTGGCCTTTTCCCCTCCTCTCCCACGTCCTCTAGCTCTGCCGCAGCATTAGCATGCAAACAGCAGCTGCAGCGCTGCGCCCCATTGCTCACTTCAAACAGCCGCACAACCTCAGCTCCTACACACACACACACACACACACACACACACACACACACACACACAAACTCCCACACAGCGTCACACTATGGCCATGTAGTCTAGTTCATATATCACAACAGTAGAAGAAAAAGCACTTTGTACATGTCAACAAGATGTATTCATTTGACATTCAACTCATGCAGTAAGGGACACACACACACACACACACACACACACACACACACAGTTAACAACCCACGCGGTTATGAACCTTAACACACACAACATCGCCTACACACACACACACACACACACACACACACACAATGCGTACCTAGCCACCCACACAAACAAAAAAAAAAAAAAAAAAAAAAAAAAAAAAAAAAAAAAAAAAAAAAAAAAAAAAAAAAAAATAATTACTCTGTTTCTCTGCAGAACCTGTTAAGCTGTTAGCGATGTTTTCTTGTTTCTTCACTTTGTTTCCCAAAGTACAAATTCAAAGAGCTTCACTCTGAGTGCTGAGCTGGATTTAAACTTGTGCATTAGGAGGTTACAGCATAGCAACAGATCCCAGGAGCCTCTGCAGCTGCAGCACAACCTTCACCAGAGCAGACCAGCACCTCCTCAAAGGTGTAACTACACGTTGGGGCTACGGGTACAAGCAAACCCAAATCTGCTGTATACACGACCAGTACAGGTAAAAGCTCAGGGTGTCAGGCTACTGTACTCAATGGCCAGGGGAAATCCATAAACCATATTATATATATATATATATATATATATAACCCAGAAACAGTGACTTTGCGCTGGCCGCAGAGCCCGGTGGGCTGCCTGCCGAGGAGCCCCGCGGATCTCAGCCAGGGCAGCGGCATTTGTTTGTCTACTAACCCAGAAACAGTGACTTTGCTCCGGCCGCAGACCCCCGCTGGCTGCTGATATCTCTGTGCCCGAGTAGCAGTGCTTTGGCTGTAGCCTGCTTCCACCCAATATAGTCCCAAGTCAATATCTGCCTAGGAAATCGTCTAGTCTTAATCTGCATTGCTATTTTTACTCGTTGTGAATACACAGGCCACAAGAAGTAATTAGGTTTTGTTTTTGTTGTTGTTGGGGTCACTTTTACTCACGACATGCTAACAGCAACAAAGGATTCCATTCATTACGCTAAGCTAAGCTAGCAGCGGCGCCGCCGGACTAAGACAATGCATGCAGTGAGACAAAAATGCGTTTGCCCACCTATATAAATACAGAGGAGACGGTGAATAACCCAATTTCAACAAACGGTGGCGTATTCCTTTAAATCGCCTACTGACAAAATATATACATAGATGTGAACATCTATGTATTTTCACTGTTTTACAAAACAGAACATTATGGATATGGATATATTTGGTGGGCAAGCGCAGTTCAGATGTCGAACAAACAACTGAAGAAGTGGTGCTGGCATAGATTTTCCTTCAAGTTTACAAGTAATGACTGAAAACAATGATATCATTAAAATAACAGATTTGCCTCAGTTGAGCAAAGAGAGTAAAGAAGGCCGGCCCCAGACCAGCCCCCATCCCGCTGACCAGAGCCCACTGTGTCCTCCATGACAGGCCGGCTGTCAAACTCTGCTGTAACTGTAAGAGTGATGGGATGAGACTAGTAATTCTGGGCACCAGGATGGGAACCAGTACAACACAAAGCATTCTGCAGTTTGTTGATCATCATATAGTCTATATCCACGACGTTCCACTTCCGGGATTGCTCCGTTGCCGACGAAAATTCTGCTGGATTTCCCTCTTTTCAGCCAGATGTCCATTACCTTTCCGCTTTCTTTGCGTTGGAATTCTAAACTCCGGTGGATTTCTGAGGACTAGGGTTAACTGCTCCTCAGATCTCTGCAGGGTAAATCCAGACAGCTAGGTAGACTATCTGTCCAATCTGAGTTTTCTGTTGCACGACTAAAACAACTTTTAAACGTACACATGTTCCACCAAAACAAGTTCCTTCCCGAGGCTATTTTGTAGCGGCTCCGTGCTCTGCCCGGCGCTTAGCGCCTCCCAAGACGATTGTGATTGGTTTAAAGAAATGCCAATAAACCAGAGCACGTTTTTCTCCCAATGTGAGACTAATCATCGTATAAATTCCAAGGATGAATGTGCGAGTGACCTCAGGACGAATCTCTGCTTCATCACAGATGGTAGTTTCTAATTACACATCCCCAACATTTGGGGGGTTGGTGGGAACACGAGCACAATGCATTAATTAACCGACGTGTTCGGATGGAAGATGCTCTTTTAAAGACATAAGATCCACTTATAGCCTACTGTATGGGTTTGTGTGTTTCAGTGTTTGTGTTCATACATTACGTAATGGCGCATTGATACTCTTTCAGCAGACTTCACTCGCTGATGTCACAGAATATGTTCCTTGATTCGGTTTCATGGTTTGTCTGAAGACAACAGGATGTTTTATTTATTTCCTGCTGAGGCTGAAATTAGACGACTGTTATGGAAATTTTCTGGCCTGTCTAGTGATGTATTTCAAGATTCAATATACAAGCACAAAAAGCACAGAGAAACACAGAGATGGTTAAAGTGACATATCACAAAGGTTTTATGTAATTAATTACAGGGACGTTTACAGAGAAAAAGTGTCAGGTTCTTACAACTTCAGTTGAACTCGGCAGCTTCCAAAGGACATAGGGATACATGTGTGAATATATACATGCCACAAAACAACAAGAAGTCTATGCTTATTGTCAGTGTTGTGCCTGAACGCGTTCACTGAACGATAGTTCATGAACTCGTTCATATTTTGGGCAAACGTGAACTGAACGTACTGTATTACTGCCTGATGAACGTTACTGTGAATTCGTTCATTCTGGTGTCTGTGAACGACAGGCTCTCTCAGTTTAACTTCGTTCAGTAGGGTGCCAGATTTCTGTAGAGCCTTCCAGGCAAAAACCCGGCTAAAACACACCGTAAACAGGCCGTAATATGTAGCGGAAAAAAACACCCAATCTGGTAACACCAGCCACCAGCGTCGCACCGCCGCATGCGTCATCAAAACAAAAAGCAGCAAGGAGACGACAGCAGCATGGAGGCTTCGTATGATCATTTAAAACAAGTTTTATGTATGAGTTTTAGGTCGGTGAGGATGGGAAAAATCTTACATTTCTGTGCAAACTTTGCCCGCCGGCTTTCAAAAAGAAAATCCGCACCTCAGTCACATCCACAGCAAACCTGAAACGGCACATTAAACTGCTGAAGCACCCGGCTAGCCTTTCAATTTTGAAAAATAATAGCTCGCAGCAACATATGAAAAAAAAGAACTATGAACTAGTTCATTTTTGGAACTGTATGAAAAACTATGAACTGAACTAGTTCATTTTCAAATTTGTGAACTGAACTTAGAAAGTGATCTTTCCCAACACTGCTTATTGGAAAGCAGCCAAATGAACATTTTTACAAACCAATCAAAAGGTTGTTCATCAATTTCCAGTAGCCAGTGGAAAGCTTTTAAATGTCTCCATATATTTAGCTTGTCCTTCAATAGCCATTCAGACATACTGTCTCCTCCTTCAATGACAAGCTGTCAGAACTTCACTCAGTTTAACATAAATAGTTTCAAACCTCCTGGCAGCTGTCACAGTCAACAAGAAAAGCCCTTTACATAGGTAATCTGACTACACCTCAGTGTCATAGCTCATACAACAGTGATGTGATGACATGGTTTGAATTAGGGCCTTTCTCAAATTACCTCGTTCACGTGGAGGATCCGCCACATTTTAAGTGCCATCCCAAACCAATTAGCCGGGAGTGGAAATGGGTCATAAAACCCTCCAACGGTGAGTCTACATCAATGCTGACTTACTGACCACGTACAACGCCTGTTTTGTGTCCTTCATGGAAAAAATGTAAATTCCGTACGATTACCCATACAAACATTTAGCCATAAACTGCACAAACTAAGATATTTAACATAAGACACTTAATATCGCCATACAGGCAGTTAAGAACTTAAAGGTTACATTGTATTTAGCATCAAAGATACTCTTTTATAGTCTAGAAAATTGTAAACATGTTAATTTGATTATAAAGTGTTGTATAATTACAGGGACTGGTGCAAAAAATCAAGCAGCCAATAAACATCAGGGTTTAAAACGAGGAGTTGCCACCAAATAAGCAGGAAAGTAAGTTTTATTAGGCAACAGTTACTGCTTCTGAAAGATGCTGATACGAAACCATGGTTACAAAAAGTTACGACAGTTCCGGTTTCAGCCAGAGAGAGGAAAGTTCGTCCCGAAGCTTGCCGCTGTATTTATACCCTACACCTTAATGAAAGGTTGCTTTATTCAGCTGTAAGTGTGTCTACAAACTGAGTGGGAAGGGTCCTGGTCAAGTCCCTTTGGCGTTGTTATTGATGCTAAAAGTCTTCTTTAGGGTCACATCTAAATGCGATTTATCTAAACGCGCTGGGTCAGGACTATTGTTGTCACTTTTGTCAGTTAGGTTTAGGAAAAGATCGTGGGTGGGCTTATAAAAGGTACGTTCACGTGACACGTGGAACAACAACGGGACAGTTGGGTTTTATTTAGGAAAAGAAAAACTGGACAGGTACTTTTAGGAAAAGAAGAACCGTAAACAGTTGGGTTTAGGAACAAAAGAACGCAACAGTTGGGTTTAGGAAAAGATCGTGAGTGGGGTTATGAAATGAACGTTTCTGTGACATGTGTTGTTTGACCCATCCACCACCCCCAACCACCCTCCCCCAACCAACCTCCCCGTGCAGAATTTCCGCCTTTCATACTACTCGCTACCGTTGTCACTCTTAATCCTACGTCATCTTCACATGCCGCGGAGCTGCTGCTCTGCCCGTTTTCTATATTATTTATCATGGGATGTTGCTAAGACAAGACTAAACATCTATAGTCATGCTAGCAGCTCTGTGAGGCTAGAGTTACGCACAGCAGTGCTTTGAGCTAAATGCTAACATAAGGAGTGTTTTTCTCCTCTCTGTAGCCCCATTTCAGGTTGTTTTTTGTTTTGTTTTGTGTGAGATCACAGGGATGAAATAACTGGAGGACTGATAACTTTTATTGGAATTGTTCACTTCATGTTTACTGTAATACAGTGACACTGACTGAAACAGAGTTGTTAGCATTGAGCTAAAACTTCATGTGCCATTTTAAATGAACCTACTACAACAAGCTGCAACAACAGTTCCTAAAGCTACATGGATAAGATTAGGCTGCAGACCTCAATAATTATTTAGACCTTTTTTACATGTATTTATATCATATGTGTGTGTGTGTGTGTGTGTGTGTGTGTGTGTGTGTGTGTGTGTGTGTGTGTGTGTGTGTGTGTGTGTGTGTGTGTGTGTGTATTTTCTATATAAATAAATAAGTGGAACCATTTAAAAAGCAGCAGCAGCTCACAAAGGCAGCAGATACTAAATACTGTTTTCTGTCTTTCCTCCCTCAATGTGACACACACACTTATGTTCTACTGTGTGTGTGTGTGTGTGTGTGTGTGTGTGTTTGATTCAGATGTGACTGTGCCACCTAAATCATGTAGGCGCTGCAGCAGAGTGTCAGATATCGACGCCATGGCAACAACACAAAGCTGTGTGGTTACATAAAGACGATCAGAGTTTCAGAGCAAAAAGAAAAACTGATCAAAAACAGACAGACTTACCTGAGGAGCCACTGTGTTCAACTGATCTGATCTCAGACCCCTTTTAGCCCCTTGCGATGCGTCTCGTCAGATAATAAAAAAAAAAAAGTCAAGTGTAAATGCAGTCACAATTGCGTCTGAATGTTTGAGATGGAGTGTTTTAGGTCTGAACCAAGCAGCAACCTCTTGTGCTGAAAAATGAAGCCAACACGGAAGTGCCAAAAACTGCAGTTCATCAAGTGGCCACTTGAGGCTGGATCCAAAACGGAGTCTTTAGGCGACAAAAAGCCGCGGTCAAGTCAAACAGTTTACAGCCGTTTCTAGCAGCCTTCAGGCTGAACAGGAAGTCACAGAAACACTCACATCCTGTTAGGTCAGATTCCGATTTATTAAAATGTTATCAGTTATCAGTCATATTTATCTTGTACACAGTCTCCAGTTGTTTTTAATATGACAGAGTAGCTGTCAAAATGCTCTACATGCGATCTGTTTCTGATGTTAATAAACAACAGACTGTAGATGATCCGTAATCTGAACGGATTTAGTCTCTCTGACTTATAAACGTCACTATCAGCCACATTAACGTTACATGTGTTCTGTACAGAATAAGCCTTTAATCAGACAAACAGCAATTAAAACCCCTCCAATTCAAAAACAATAAAAAGTTTGTATAAAACGTCATCATGTTGAGTCGATTCTGAACCAAGCAGCTGTGAGCCAGGCGTTTCCCATCATGCCCTGGGTCCACCTGGGTCTTGCAGTCAGTAGAGAGCAACTGCGCTGCCTGCCTCTCAAAACTGCGGCCGCCTTGAACTGAGGTTATCGTTGCCCACGTGTGCATGACGTCAGAGCAAGTCGGGATCAAGTCGGACACAAATCTATCATGAAATGTCCAAAATAACAAATTGTTCATCTTGGTTCTCTGACAAGCAACTTTACAATTTTGGTTCTCTCTCTTACAGAGGTGTCAAAAGTATTCACATTCATTACTCAAGTAGAAGTATAGATACTAGGGTTTGAAAAGACTTCTGTAGAAGTTGAAGAATCAACTCAAGCTTTTTACTCAAGTAAAAGTGTAAAAGTACTGGTTTCAAAACTACTTAAAGTATAAAAGTAATGTATGGGGAAAAAAATGCCATTGACAAAAGCTTAGTCCGCCCCATAGGGGACTAATAGTGCACTACCCCACCTCCACAAAAAAACATTTTTCTAAAGGCCATAATGACTATAATAATGTTATATTAAAATCATACCTGCAAACTCAGAAGGGCTGAAAAAGGTGACACATCTCTTCCGTGTTTTTCAGACAACGGTAGCTACAGTCTGATGTTAGAATCCTCTCCAGTGAAATACAGACACACTTTTACACCGTTTAGCTGTCAGCATTTTAACCGTGTTTACTCCAGCTGCTAGCTAACGCTAGGCTAACGTTACCTGCTGCCAACTGTAGTGTTCACTAGCGTCTCGTGCGGCGATGTTTCAGTTCCCTCTAATGTTTTTGGAGCATCAGAGAGAAGCGCAGGCATTTAAGTGGCACCTAAATAAAGCACCGAAATCTGCGTTGCTATTCGGTCCGGTAGATAACGGTCGTTAAGGCACCGGTGCCGTATCAGCAACGGGTCTGTGCAGGTTGCAATGGATCGCGTACAAACCAATAGGGTGTCGGAATGGTATATGTTTATACTTCTCATCCAACCATTATCAAATTCACTCTCTACGGATGGCGTGATGTATCTGGATAGGTTGTTTTTTTTGTGTGTGTTTTTTTGGATGACAAGCTAGAATGAAAACAAGCCAAACTGAAACAGGAGTAACAAGGCTATTTTTAAAATGTAAGGAGTAGAAAGTACAGATAATTGCATGAAAATGTAAGGAGTAGAAGTAAAAAGTATGCTGTAAAATAATTACTCCAGTAAAGTATAGATACCCAAATTTTCTACTTAAGTAAGGTAACAAAGTATTTGTACTTCATTACTTGACACCTCTGCTTTCTTACCACTTTCATGGTGTTGTTTGCAGCTGTTTTCAGCTTTAAAAACCAGCTTGCTTTAAAAACCAACTGTACACCAGTGTTATAGTCGAGACCGCCTAAACCTGAGTCCTCTTTATCCGAGACCGAGACAAGGCTGAGTAGAAATACGGTCGATTCCGAGACGAGACCTTCAAAAATTGATCTCCAGACCGATCTCGAGTACTACAACACCTCTGTCCAATACCTGCTCAGCACCAAACAGCAGACAGATACAGAGACCACAGGCCTCTCTCTTTTCCAATTTCCTCTTATGGAACAATAAAGAGAATTAGAATTGATTAAAGGTCCCATGGCATGCTGCTTTATGGATGCTTTTATATAGACCTTAGTGGTCCCCTAATACTGTATCTGAAGTCTCTTTCCTGAAATTCAGCCTTGTTGCAGAATTACAGCCACTAGAGCCAGTCCCACAATGAGCTTTCCTTAGGATGTGCCATTTCTGTGTCTGTAGCTATTGAGGAGGAGAGAGTGGGGGCAAGGTGGAGGGGGGGGGCGGGGGGGTGTGGTTTTGACCAACTGTCACTTTGCTCGTTTGCAAGCCATGATGTCTCTCTCTTTCTCATGGGTGGGCCAAATTCTCTGGGCGGACAAAGCAGAGAAAGGGGAGGTAACCTTGCTCCTTATGACCTCATAAGGAGGAGATTCCAGATCGGTCCATCTGAGCTTTCATTTTCTCAAAGGCAGAGCAGGATACCAAGGGCTCGGTTTACACCTATCGCCATTTCTAGCCACTGGGGGACCATAGGCAGGCTCATATTAATGTTAAAAAACTTCATAAAGTGAAATTTTCATGCCATGGGACCTTTAAGATTTTAGTATTTTACTAGCATTCAGATGTTCGACTTCTGAGTTTCTGCTGGAATATTTGTATGTGAATTCTGTTTTTCAGGGCAAACATCCAAACACACTCACCTGCTTCCAGGGAAGAACTCATGAATAATTATTTTACACTTTCCAAACACTCCAACACTTTTGCTGTGTACAGACCCTGGGAGCTGGCCTGATTATGCTGTTTGCTTGTTTACAAGCATTTTGCCCAGTAGTCCCTGCAGCGGCTCGCTTTTCACCGTCTCAGGAGTCCGCAGCCGTCCGGATGATACTGCTTCTTCATCTCCCGGAGCTAAAACAGACGTCTATTTTTCTCCAACAGGGTTCACTGCTGCTGAATTTATCAAAGCTCTGCTCAAAAACAGAAATAAATAAATAAAAATATTCACTGTTTTGCCTCTGGGATTAAGCTTCAGCTGTATAATAGCATATGCAGATGAATATGTCTTTCCTCCAATCCTTACACGTGTTCTGTGTTTTTTCAATTAGCTTTTTTTAACATGGATATAGTAACAGCTGATACTAAAGTCCATTTAAACTATTCAGGATGTCTTTATAAAGGTTTAGTCAAGACCACCTGTCAATTCAGAATCAAGTCCGAGTCAGAGCTAAAAGTTGACAGTTGTTTCATATATTATTTCATATATTTAAAATCATGGAAGAGTGGGTGTAAAAAAGAAATCCCATTTATCCCAAATTATGTATGGCATTTGAATCAGACCCTTAGTCTTTTTTTTTGGTAGGACAGAGACAAGTCCAGACCAAGACAAATCCAAGTCAAAACACTTGCAAGGCTGAGACAAGTCAGAGACAAAAAATCTATCTTACAGAGACACATCCAAATCAACAAGTCAGTCAAAACCTCCCTATGCCTGAGACGACTCTGACCCAAGGACCGAGACAAGTCAGCGTCAAAACACCTACGAGTTGACCGTTGTTTCATCATTTTATATATCTAAATCCATGGCAGACTGCAACAAGTCAGAGTCAAGTCAATTACAAGACCAAGACAAGTCAGACTTAAAGTACCAATGTTACAGAGACACGTCGAAAGATCCCTGATTCGTTGGACCCAAAAAGCCGAGAAAAGCAGGAGGCAAAACACCCTTGAGACCAAGGCATCTTCAAGACAAATCATCCGCAAGACAGAGACAAGTCACATTTATAATGTCCACAACACTGGAACCTAGGCAAAACAACTACGAGATCAAGACAAGTCCAAATCAAAATGCCAAACAGACGGAGTCATCTCCAAGCTTAAACACCCAGAAAGGATGAGACAAGTCAGAGGAAACGAGTCCAAGTCAAAACACTGCCTAAACCCAGAAAAGTCCAAAATTGACCCGTTACTGCAGCCCGGTTTAAAGCCAATAGAGTTCATATATTGTTGCTAAATGACCTTTCGTTCATTAATCTATCAATACTACATGCCAGATTGCCAGAAGCATTTCCTCTCTGACGTGACTGTGATGCTGCAGAACATTTTATAATCTGAACTGACCAGTGGAAACAGTGAGAGAGAGGAGTTGAAGTCAATAAAAAGAGAAAGTATTCAAGGTTCACAGCTGACTCTGCCACCTTTGTTGACCTTTGCTTGTTGCTGAGTGTGGGTGATGATGCTCCTCCGATCAATAACGCCCACCAGACCCATCTCCAGCCCGAGGAGCTGACAGAAGAGTGAAGCTGAGAAAAATCATATCTGCACTCTGCAGCAACGAGGAAGTTTGTCAAGAGAGTGTGTGTGTGTGTGTGTGTGTGTGTGTGTGTGTGTGTGTGTGTGTGTGTGTGTGTGTGTGTGTGTGTGTGTGTGTGTGTGTGTGTGTGTGTGTGTGTGTGTGCGCGCGCGTGCACATATATGTGTAGGCTTTCTGGTCTAAATACCATTCAGTTTCCACTTTACAGGGTCTCATTCACACAAACGTCTCCTCCAGGCTGTGAGTCAGGTGAAGCAACAACACTATCAGTCTAAAGTCCTGCTAGTGTCCCCTACAGGAGGCAGAGCTCATTACAGCCACAATATGACAACAACAGAAAAGCAAAATGCCTTAAAGTTTAGGTAGCCTATTGACAATTTTGGGACCATGTAACCCCTAATCAGATGGGCTGTTCCAACATCAAGTGGGCCGAACCGGCAGGTCAATTTCTTTTCTCCACAGGGCGTTTTCGGGCATTTGCCAGAATTGCCAATCCGATTCTCTGTAGCTGCTGCAGCCCTGTTAGCAAACAATATGTTAAAGGTCCCATGGCATGAAAATTTCACTTTATGAGGTTTTTTAACATTAATATGAATTCCCCCAGAATGCCTATGGTCCCCCAGTGGCTAGAAATGGTGATAGGTGTAAACCGAGCCCTTGGTATCCTGCTCTGCCTTTGAGAAAATGAAAGCTCAGATGGGCCGATCTGGAATCTTGCTCCTTATGAGGTCATAAGGAGCAAGGTTACCTCCCCTTTCTCTGCTTTGTCCGCCCAGAGAATTTGGCCCACCCATGAGAAAGAGAGAGATATCATGGCTTTCAAACGAGCAAAGTGGCAGTTGGTCAAGGCCACACCCCCCCCCCCCCCCCCCCCTCTCCTCCTCAATAGCTACAGACACAGAAATGGCACATACTAAGGAAAGCTCATTGTGGGACTGGCTCTAGTGGCTGTAATTCTGCACCAAGGCTGAATTTCGGGAAAAGAGACTTCAGATACAGTGTTAGGGGACCACTAAGGTCTATATAAAAGCATCCAAAGAGCACCATGTCATGGGACCTTTAATAAGCACCTCAACACTTTGTCCAAGTGCTGCAAGACATTTGGTATAGCAGCACTTGAGTTTTGTCTTTGTCATCTCGAAAGTAAAAAGTCATACAAAAGCAAATCCTGTTTGTCTTTGACTTTTTACTTCTAGATATTTGAAAGAACACCGTCAGCTATGTGACGGAGCTGCGAGCCGCTTCATCACACTTACAGAAATATGACAAAGGTGTTGACATGTTGTACATCAGACAGCCTTTCGACCTCTATCAGGCTCTGCAGGCCTGAGTAGCACAACACTGAAACACTAACAGGAGCTGACTCGGCATCTTCTTACAGTCAGCAACCCGTCATGTAGACGGCTTACATGCAGTGAAGGATGACCTTGTGTCCACTTCCTCCTGCTCTGGTCTCACGGGGACAGCTGATCCATATCCTGCCACATCTGTCTGGTAACACTGCGGTTAAATCTCTGTGCCACAACAAATCATAATCATGTCGTCACGGAACTTAGGGCTGTGTGTTGCTGCTCTACATTAGTGATATAACACACTGTTTCCTGATATGTTTTAAGTGCAATCGACAGCATAGTCAAATGGATGGAAATGTACAGCTCCCAAAATTGACGTCTTTAAGCCTCGATTATACTCCGGAACGAACGCATACATGTACAGCTGCGGCCGCTATGGACCAATAGTAGTTCTGTTTATACTTTCTGCTTATCCTGCACAGTAGATCGCTACGCTATCGCTTGCATAGGCGGCGCCAGGGAGGGGCTTAGGGGTACTATAGCTACGCCTAGGATAGCCATAGCACCCACAAGACATTTCTTTGTGGTTTATTTATACTTTTTTATGTGTGAAAAGTATAAATTTTGATTTAAAAACAAATAAATACATTAATTAAACCAACCAATGATTTTTTTGGGACTAAAAGTCATGAAGCCAACACAGGTGATCTGATGTTTAACCTTACTTCCACTTCCTGTTAGCCAGAGCACAATGTTTTGGAAACTTAGCATAGAGGAGGGTGTGGAGACCATAGGTGGAGACTCAATCAAAACCTGGAAACAAAAGTGATTGTGAACCCAATAGAGCTAATACAGGTGATGTTAATAGGTCTCATGAAGGTGTAGTAGACACAACGCAGTAGTTTCTTACCAGGACCAAGAAAAGCCAGAGGATAGAGAGGAGGAAGGGGACCTGCCTTGATTTCTGCTGAGGATGCTAGCATTGTTGTATATGATATTAGCATTGTTTTGCTATGAAGATGTCTAATGGTAAGTGCATGATATAGTTTTTTTCACTGTTACTTATTATTAATGTAATGCATTTGGTGGTTGAGGCACAAATTCGTATTCCTTATAGTTATCTATATTGCGATGCTCATTCACAGAGGCGTCGTTAGGCCTGGCTGCAGCCCCGAATGTTTTATAAATAGCCCCGCTCTCGCTTTTTTTTTTACAAAAATAAGTATAATAGAAAAAAAGCCACAGTTCTTACTTTTTTTGTAGAACTCATGGTAGAACTGTAACTTTGTCAAGTTTATTTTTACGTGCAGGGTCCGACAATCATGCCGTATTTATTGCCATCACCTAGCAACCGTCTCTAAGCGAGGAAAGCTATGAAAGGTGTAATTTTCAAGGTGGTAAGCGAGCATCCGGAAAGCGTACCTCCTATGGGGAGATTAATAGGCTAACAAGCCATCAACTCCCGCTAGCATTCCATTGACTGCCATTCATTTTGGCATCACTTTGACAGTGAATAACTTTACATATGAAGCGTTTAAAGACTCTATTTGTCCATTGTTTATTTCTAAAGAAACACAACAATGTATAAAAGGCTCCATTACCTTGTATCTCACGTTATGGCCCTGTAGCAGACGTTTTTTTATAAAAGTAGACTAACGATTGTGTCATCACCACATGAGTTTCTGTCGCACAGTAGAGAATTTACCGTATAATCAGGAGAAGCTCGCAGGCAATCGGGGGGACGTGGAGGCATACAGTCAAGGGAGAAGCCCATAGAGAGTCAATGAAAAGCATCGGCACAAAATATTTCAGCAACGTTTTGATGGATTGGAAATACTTCGGTATGTGGCAAGTGAATTCATATGAAGTAACATTTATCCACGAACAGATTTCTCTTGGCACAGCTACCAGAAGACTTACAAATTTCAGACAGGTTGCTCACGTCACATCTACAAGCTCCAAGCTCAGTTTGACGCTCAGCCATCACCGGAAAAGTTCTTCTAATTGACCTCACTGGTCTCCGTCGAAGTCTATGGCGTCTATGGCGTCACTCTCATTCAGAGACCAGAGGCTCAAACGGGGCTTTGATTGTCAGAAGGTCTGAGATATACCGTATCAGCAGAGCAATCATGTAACGTTAATGCAGAGCAGAACATGGTGCAGGTAGATTATTTTCTGAAATATAGTAACTTTATTCTTGTTATACTCCTCCAAATCACAGAGGGCACAGTTAGGATAAGTTATATTTTGAATGTGCACAAAGTTTTGAACATGAGCAAAAATCTTGCTCAAACATCTGAAATATTACAGTCCAGGGGTTTATTTATTCATTCAAATGAATTAATGTATCATTAAGGTGAATAATTGTCATATGCACATTTGAGGTTACTTCCCCAACAAAAAATGCAACAGAGGAGGGAAGAGTAAATTATGCCTAGGCTACATTTGTGCTGACTCAGATATAATTAGAAAAGTCTATCTACAGGAGAATAAATAGTTAAAAGCAATACAGAATGCCTGAGAGCCTTACTTCAATATATTCCATTATGTTTTTATATTTGGATCGTAATCTGTTTCCCTTTACACAAAGATATTTTAGCATAAATTGATTCAGAAAAAGGTAGAAATAGGTCCATAAAAATTGTGTTCAATGCTCAAAATTGTATGGGGGAACGGAAGAACAGAATACTGTTGATTCATTAAGGCGGATTCATGCTTCTGCTGGGGCTTTACGCAGAGCTTTTGTGTGTGGAGTGTGTGGTAGAGCGAGTGAGAGAGTGACTGTGATTATCTTCGGAGCGAGTACCGACTCTAGAGGCATAGTAGGATAAACAAAGTGTTTCCCCTGTGCTTTCTGACCACCGTCAGAAATCTGTAGCAGGAAAAGTTAATCCTCACCTCGATTTAATGGAGAAGGAGAACCCGGAAATGAGTAGGGGGAAATGCAAAGCTACCAAGCCACGGCCAAGAGGACCAATCACAGTTGTTCCAGTCTGCGTCGCCGCGGAAGTGTAGTTACATTTTTTGAGAGGTGCAAGTCAGGCTACGGCGTAGGGTTCATATCTCCACGTACCAAAGTACTGTACGTACCCACGGCGTAGATTTAACGCAGGAGCATAAATTGGCCTTCAGTGGAGGTGTTGGTAACTGGCAGCATGAGTTGGTGATCGCAGAATCTGAGGCTGAAATGTACACAAACTTGTACAATGTACACAGATAATAGTCTACGTATTACACAATAAACTTCACAATGGGACACTGTACGTGTTGTCAGAGGTCCAAACCATAGACTGTATCTGTGTCCAAACACACTGTGCGTGTGGGTGAGAGTGTATATGTGCACACCCATAAAGTGGTCCATTTAGTATTCTGTGGCACGCTCCAGTGGTACCCCCCTCACTACTGAGTCGACAGTCCCATTGGAAATCCATGAAGCCTCTTCCCCCACGGCTGCCTGCTCATTGATTACCTGTCAGAGAGAGAGAAAGGGAGAGCAGGGCGAAATAGAGCAGGCCAAGAGACAGAGAGAAACAATGACAGAGAGAGCAAGAGAGCTGACGGGACGGAGCACGAAGCAGAATGAGAATGAGGAAAAGAGGAAGAGTTCTGCAAGTCCTGAGATTGAAACTGGGAGACGATGTGAATGACAAAAGGAAGTGAAGAGAGAGGAGAGGATGAGAGAGTTCTCTTTCGATCCTATTTATTATTTCTTGTATATTCTGTATGTGTACTGTCTGGAATTTCCCAATTTGGGCTCAATAAAGTCTATCTAATCTAATCTAATCTCTAAATCTCCTATCTGTGACATCTCCACATTTTTTTATTTTCAGTTTTGGTTGCATCAAATGCATCAATGTTTCTCACTGAGCAGCTTTTTATCGGTTTTTATTCATTGGCCACACAATAAAACAGCCCCTTAGCTCTTTAGTTAAGTCTCACTGTTGCTGCGTCATAGTTGAAAAGTGAATCCGAAACCAAGGGGTGTAGTGCTGCCAGAGCGAACCGGAACAACGCTCCGCCACCTTTCTTCTCCAAGTGAGGAAATAAAATATTCGCACAATCCAGTTGAAATTCATATTTTTTTTAATTGCTTGAAGATCCAATAATTACTAAAGCGTATGTTATGCAAGAGAGACAATAAAAACAAATGGAATGGTCAAAGTTGTCATATTGACATTTAAGGTGTGTTGATTGATTCAGGACATCAACCCATACATTGAGTAACGTGCAAGAAAACATTCTACCTTAAAAGTTGCAGGTAGGGGCGCCTGGGTAGCTCACCTGGTTGAGCATGCGCCCCATGTAAAGAGGCTCAGTCCTTGACGCAGTATATATATATATATATATATATATATATATATATATATATATATATAAAAATAAATAAATAAATAAATAAATAAATAATGAGCTAGACGCAGTGCAACAATTTGATTCAAACTTTCCAAACTGATATATTTTCTTCTCCATACAACCAGTAACAAGAACACAACATCAGTAACAAAGCTGCGTAAAAATGACACAGTTATTCATGTTGGATTTAAAGTTTGTCCAGGTTTTTTGTTGGATTGGTCAACCTACACACCCATTCTTCAGAAAGTGAGATGGGACGGTGCAGAGACGTGATGGAGGATAAAGAGGGAATGTAAATGTCAAATGTTAATAAGATTAGAAAAGGCAGAGGAGGAGTTGAAAAGAGGAGGTGAAGCAGCAGAACGTGGGGGTACAGCTTCCCTCTGATGTAGCCCAACTATCATATCTGAGCTTTAATGATTCTCTCTGGATGAAGGAAGAAGAGACTAAAGAGAGATCAAGGGAACTGAGGGGGGGTGGGGGGGGAAGGAGTGGAGGAGTGAAGAAAAGCAGTAAAACCGCATTAAGAAAAGACAGAAGTGGCCTTCCAGACTTATTCTGTATGCTATCGTTTCTCTTATGGCTGCAGATGGGTTAAAGTTTAAATTTTTCATTTATTTTTTTTTTTACTTTTTATTTTTTTATTTTTTATTTACTAAAAGTCAATGAGTAATCGTGTTAAATAATCGCAATTTCAATATTGACCAAAATAATTGTGATTATGATTTTTTCCATAATCAAGCAGCCCTTAAACAGTTTTAACCCTAATCCTTAAGTCCAGTTTTGAGGTAGTTTATCTGACAACATTAGTTTTCTGTGGATGGGCGGGGCACACGGTTTGACTGACAGGAAAACAAAGTGAGCCAGTGGGAATATGCTGTGTGAGAGGGGATTCATTAGCACTCTCAAAGGGATGCAGTCATTTATAATTAAATGATGAGGCTGCTCTATAATAGATGGCCAGCAATGAGTGTTTTCCCTTGACAGAGACAAAATACAGAGAGGAAGAGAGAAGCAGAGAAAAGAGGATACATTAAGGGTACAACCTTCAATATGGTTGAAATTAATCACCCCACATAAAAAATACCATTTTATCTCAGAGGAATCGAGTCAGCAGCTGTTCTTTCATCCTGTAACCTCAGGATCACCACTTCATCTCTTTATCTTGACATAATAAATTATGCTCTGCTATGTAGTTTTAAGCCTGTTAACATATAATGATAATGAATTTTAGAGGAACGACCCACAATTACGTTTCATGTTAGGTGGCAACTCGCGGCACTAGTAATTATCGCAAGAACAAACGAGGAAGTGAGGTGACAAAGTATGAAAGCCCCAAATTCCATGTAAGGACACGGGTTGGGGTGGTGGATGGGTCAGACAAACACAGGACTTTCACTCAAGAGACTGGGCTTTGTGTCCCAGGTGAAACCAAAAGTCTACGGTCATCATTTTTGAATTAACAGACCATAGTCTGTGACACAATGATGTCCGTCATGTCCATATTTTAGTAGCTTTACATTGCTCATTTTAAAGGTCTCATAACATGGTGCTCTTTGGATGCTTTTATAAAGACCTTAGTGGTCCCCTAATACTGTATCTGAAGTCTCTTTTATATAGACCTTAGTGGTCCCCTAATACTGTATCTGAAGTATCTTTATATAGACCTTAGTGGTCCCCTAATACTGTATCTGAAGTCTCTTTTATATAGACCTTAGTGGTCCCCTAATACTGTATCTGAAGTCTCTTTTATATAGACCTTAGTGGTCCCCTAATACTGTATCTGAAGTCTCTTTTATATAGACCTTAGTGGTCCCCTAATACTGTATCTGAAGTATCTTTATATAGACCTTAGTGGTCCCCTAATACTGTATCTGAAGTCTCTTTTATATAGACCTTAGTGGTCCCCTAATACTGTATCTGAAGTCTCTTTCCCAAAATTCAGCCTTGGTGCAGAATTACAGCCACTAGAACCAGTCCCACAATGAGCTTTCCTTAGGATGTGCCATTTCTGTATCTGTAGCTATTGAGGAGGAGAGGGGGGCGGGGGGGGGGCATCTGAGCTTTCATTTTCTCAAAGGCAGAGCAGGATACCCAGGGCTCGGTTTACACCTATCGCCATTTCTAGCTACTGGGGGACCATAGGCAGGCTGGGGGAACTCATTAATGTTAAAAAAAACTCATAAAGTGAAATGTTCATGCCATGGGACCTTTAAGCCGATACCTGATGTTTTACTAACCATAGTCCACTTCCAGGATTGCTCTGGAAAATCCGCCAGATTTCACTTATTTAGGCCGGATATCTGTTGCCTTGGGCTTCCTTTGTGTTGGCATTTTAAAATCTGGTGGATTTATGAGGACTATGGTTAACCTTTTCTCAGATCTCTGCAGTCTCGTCCCAATTCGGCTCAGTTTTGTATGTATCTTGCTCTGTCAAGCGGTACAAAAATGCTTTTGAGTAGTCCATACTGGGGTAACGCTATGTTATCTGGTCAGGGGGAAAGTGTGTCCTGCAAACACCAAAAAACACCTTAGAAGCCACCCACCAAAACCCTAGCAACCAGCCTAATCTCCATAGTAACAACCCTACATGTCGGCCCTACACCGTAGCAGCCCGCCCAGTGACTTCTTTCTCAGAACAGTTAACCATTTCTGGTTAGATGTAATTCTTTGTCAGAGTCAACCGTAAAGATGCTCTTTAAGCAGGACTGAATTTAATATTCATACCAGGAAACAGGAGGAATTGTTTTAGTCATTTAGAAGTGATTTACTCAGTTTAAAGTGTGAATTCTCTGAAAGCCCAAATTTGTAGACTTAAATTTGAGAAATAACAGATGACATAGATATGAGAGAGAGCTTCATATCTGAGGACATTAACTGAAGAAGTAGTCATTATCTCAGTGTCTAATTTGACCACAGTGAGACGAATGAGCTAAGCATCTTCTTTAGAGCCACCATGGGAGGTGTATTATGGAAAAGATGCAAGGTCACCGGCTAAATTGGTAACGCTTCGGTAGCCCTGATGATATTGCTGCTGTCAGAAAACACAAGGGAGCAATAATGCAAACAAAGCATCATTCTGAGGAAACATTTCCACAGACTGATGCATGCTGATAAAAAAAAATGTGTGTGTGGTAGAAAACCAGAAATATAGATATATGCTTTAATATGAATGTTCTTTAATCTTTGCAAGAACCTTTGCATCCTAATCATTGTGCAAAGAATGGAGTCAGGAAGTCGGGTAAAGCCTGAGGGAGGGATTCCGCACCAAGAGAAGACTTTGTTCTTCATCTTTTGGAAATATATGTGTACATTATGTGAGTGTGTGTGTGTGTTAATATGTTGAACCCTCGGTGCTTGTTAAGTGCAGCCTGCGATGAAATGCTGACTGGCAGCCATTACTCTTCCAGCAGCAGGAAGGACACATTTCATTCGTCCCTCCCCCTTATGTCATCTCTCCCTGGTTCCATCCCTCTCTCCATCACCCTCTCGTCTCACTCTCCTCTCCCTCCCACCCCTCTCATGAGACGTGACAAATTCATATCTACATGGGTGGAAACATCAGGGGTTTAAATGTGTCAAGAATGTTGTTGGTAAAAGTGTTGGTAAATTGTGGAGACTGGACCACGTAGAACAGGGCAGCTAGCCACCCCCACTTCCCTACCCAAGTTACTTTGTGATCATTTGATTACACATAGATTAACTGAAGAGCAACCTTTTTCTTAAACGTTAAAACTCAACTGATTTTTAGCTGATGTTATTAATCCCTAAATAAAATCTGTGAGGTCTGCACTTATGTTATTAGTAGTATTGGGGTGGTGGAAGAAATCTCAGGAACAAACAGCTCACGACCAAATGTACAAATGATACCAAAACTTGTAGCGTAGCAACCAGAGCTATGAAATTATAGTTGATTAATTGGTTAGTCGATCGACAAAAAATTAGTCAATAATCGTTATTTAATCATCCCTTCTTGAGAAGAAATGCCAAAAGTGAACTGATTTCAGCTCTTCAAATGTAAATATTTGCTGGTAATCTTAGCCAATATGGGTAAAAGTAGCAATACCACAGTGTACAAATACTCTGTTACAAGTAAAAGGCCTGCATATAAAATCTTACTTAAGTAAGATTACAAAAGTATTAGCACCAAAATGTACCTAACGTAGCAAAAGCAAAAATACTCATTATGCAGAATGGTCCATTTCAGAATAAGATATTATATGAGCCTACTGGATTAAAGTTATTGATACATTAATGTGTTCATCGCTTTAATGTTTTATTTTATTTTTATTTCTTCATATGCTGGGTACCTTAACCTATAATAATACAACATAATGTTATTAGTTGATTTATAATTTGTATTAATAATCTGAATCTGCAAAGTAACTTGTAACTAAAGTTATCAAATAAGTGTTGAAGTAAAAAGTACAATATTGGTATAATAATGTAGTGGAGTAGAAGTATATAGAAGTAGCATAAAATGAAAATACTTAAGTAAAGTACAAGCACCTCAAAATTGTACTTAAGTACAGTACTTAAGTAAATGTTCTTAGTTACATTCCAAAACTTGCTATTTGTATACCAAATATCTTTGGGTAGTGGACTGATTTTAAATTAGGAACCTGAAGCCCTTTCCTTGGACTCTCGGAGATTATAATGTGCATTTTTCACTATTTTGTGACATTTTATAGACGGGTTTCTGAGAAATGTCATCAGTGAGATGCACACAGGGCGAGAAAACAAACTTGACTGACTGACAGCATTTACAGTTTCACTTTGCCACTTGATGACAGCTGTGCAAGTTGGCTTTGAATGGGAAATACATCATGTTGTTCCACAGTGTGCAGAGTCTCTGTTCATGATCCTGTGTGAATGATAAATATTTGAATATATTGAATAGTCAATCTGGTACTGACATGGCTTTCTTGTGAGTGTTAGTTGCACAGCATTTTATAGCAGAGGCCAGAGGTGACTGTCTTGCCTGATACATCGGCCTGGAATACAGTACAACAGCTAACATTCATGTCATACATCATAACACACCGTAAGCGTTTTGCAACTTTGAGGTTGATGAAATGTTTGAATTCTTAAAAGCCTAAAAGTTCAACCAAATATGTGTCACATTGAGAACTGTGGCCCAGAAAGGACTGATTTGCTTCTCTGAGACAAGTCATCAATTCCAATAATTGGTCGTTACACCAAGTTGTGCCAAGTTGTGCTTACCACCATAAACTATTGGCAGTACTGGAGTCAGCCTCATTAAGTCCCTTGTTCAACTCACTAACTGTCCATCGGCATGAAGCAGCTAATATTAAACCCTATTATGTTTACTGTAGCTATTACTAGATAAGTGGTTAGCCTTCGCACTGTGTGTGTGTGTGTGTGTGTGTGTGTGTGTGTGTGTGTGTGTGTGTGTGTGTGTGTGTGTGTGTGTGTGTGTGTGTGTGTGTGTGTGTGTGTGTGTATGTATAATCCATCACACCTGCAGTGAGCAGCAGAATCTAAACCTGAAGGTTCCTGAGAAAACAGGTTTTGGGGAAAGGGGATGAATTAGGTTAACATGGTACATAATCCATATTCCAAACACGTTTGTATCCCCCACTGAAAGCATCTTGTAAATTGCTTTACATGCTGGCGCCAACAAAAGGCATTGAAAAATTGCTAGTTTTTGTAATGGACTCTGGTGAGTGGTTGTGTGCCTCACATCACTCTGCTGTTACATTTTCTTCTCCTCCTCCTTTCCTCGGCTTCATCAACTGAAACACTGTTGGTCATGGAGCTGAATTAAAAGCTCAAGCACATGTAATACTTACATTTCTTCATTATTATACTGAAGAAGCACATCGCCATGGTCTTTTAACGGCTCATCCAATTCACAATGACACAATCTCCCATACTATTCTCCTCAACCGCCTATCCAATCACCTTGGTATCACTGGCACAGCTCTCTCCTGGTTTCAGTCTTACCTCTCACACAGGAAGCAATTTCTCACCATTAGCAACTCTCGCGCCGATCCAGCTCCGGTCGACCAAGGCGTGCCTCAAGGCTCTGTGCTTGGACCCATTCTATTCACCATCTACATGCTCCCCCTTGGTCAGATTATCCAGCAACATGGTCTCAGTTTGCTTCAGGAACACCCTCCCTGCAGCTAACCGAAATGCTACATCCCTGGTCATATTTAAAAAAACTCCTGAAACACCACCTGTTTACCACAGCCTACAACCTCCTTTAGCTTAGCCACAGTAATTCTGTAAAGTGTCCTTGGGTTTCTTGAAAGGCGCTATATAAATAAAAGTTGTAATTATAATTATTATTACTAAAGATAAAAGTGTGGGTATACACATTAATGATGGAGAATAGTGCACACAAACAGTGTTAATCAATGAGATTTAAGTGTATTTTAAAACTTTGATCACTAGCTGGCTGTTTCCCCCTTGCTTCCAGTCTTTATGCAAGCTAAGCTAACCACATCCTGACTCCAGCTTTGTACACACTGACATGATTGATATATATCTGAACATCTCACACTGAAAGAAAGAGAATGAGTATACAGTATCTCCTAAAATGTTGAGCGATTCCTTTTTTTTTTTTATGAACCAATTATATTGCTTGATTTGAGCTACCCTATTAAAGAATATATATACACATACTTTAATGGTAATATAACAAAAAACAATTGCTGCCTCTAGACCACTAGATTGTCAATACAGTAAAAACAATTGCTGCCTCTAGACCACTAGATTGTCAATACAGTAAACATACTTTCTGATAGATAATGTGTTTGCATCTTTACTACAAGAGCACTGAGCTTTACAGCCTTGCGTTCAATTCTACCGAGAACATTAACTGTAAAAAAAAATAAAAAAAAATAAAAAGATCTCAAAAATGACACTCAGCCCTTTTTGTAGGTCCCTTTTCAGGCTGCAAACAGGCCTTTAAAAATCCTTTACCAATGAGGTAGGGCAGCCTGTATAAATGATACCCACAGCAAAAAGAAGTCCATAAAGCACTCCCTGCATAACTCACTCCTGTTTGGTAATCTTATTGCTCTGTGCACACAGTAATAACTGAAGGTTGAATATCTAAGATGAAAATATCAACATTTTTATCAGCTCTTGAAAACTGAAACAAGCCCACATCCTATCATGGCTTCATTCGACTTTGCTACAGGGTGTAGACGTGTTGCATAGGGGGGATTCCTGTCTGTTTGTGTGCGTGCGTGCATGCGTGTGCGTGTTGAATGGTGCAGTACTTATTTATGTGTCCATTGCGGCATCTAGCTTCGGCAAAGTGCTGCAGTCACTTTCTACCAACACCCTTCCCCACACACACACACACACACACACACACACACACACACACACACACACACACACACACACACACACACACACACACACAGTCCCTTGTTAGAGCACACGGTTATGCGATCAGCACTGCATACGGCTGCAGGTGTCAGGGCTCAGCTCCTATAATCCACATTGATTCATGGTATAGAGAGGAAACAGCTCCCTGGAGAGAAACACTCAGGGCCGCTGTGTCCATCAGCTGCGGTTTGTGTGTCTGAGTTCTGACTTAGTGTCTTTCTGGCAGCTTCTTTGTTTGTAAAAGTGTGTGTTCAGGCTGAATATAGTCTGAATCAACAGAGAGCTGGGTAGAGGTTTGGTAGTGTAGTACTGTAACCAAATCAGGGAGTGTTTCTTTAAAAGAAAAGCATCAGGGTTTGTGCTGGGCGGAGTTACGTTCGGCTGAACATCTGTGGAGATAGAATTTATAATCAATCGTTGGTTAATTGAATGGACGATGTATGGATGGAGAGTTGGATGTACTAATGAATAAATGGATAGATCGCTGGAGGGATACATCGATACATAAATGGGTGGACGGATATATAGTTGGATTGCCTTATATATGGATATACTGTACTGTATATACAAACATATGTATGAATGCATGAATCAATATGGATGGATGGATGGATGGTGGGATAGATACATTAATGGGTGGACAAATAGATGGATAGGTTAGATGAGTAGATGGATGGATTGATTAATGAATTGATAGAGGCATAGGTAGATACATTAATGGACGAATGTCTGGCTGGATGGATCGAATAATGGCAGATGGTTGAGTGAATTGGATGTATATGGATGGATAGATGGGTGGATGGATAGATAAGCAGACGGACAGGTAGGATATTTAAATGGAAGGGCAAATAGATGGCTGACTGATGGTTACAGTAAATGAATGCATATATACAGTGTTGGGGGGGTACTTTTAAAACATATTTAACTACAGATTACTGAATACATGCTTTAAAATGTAATTTGTAACTGATTCCATTAGATCACTGGTTGTCAAACTATGGTAATATGGTATATATATATATGGTATAAGTAACATTGGTGGTAAGCTAATCTCTGATGTATTTAAAAAAAAAAAAGTAAATACATGAATTTTAAAAAGATGACGTGCAAGTCGCTAGTGAAGCAGCAGCGGTGAACTCTCCACAGCACCTGCTAGTAGCAAACAGTAAAGAGATATGACCCGAGTTACCTTAAATTTGGATTCAGTTGGAGCGGGACGGTGGAAGTACAGTGTGGCTGTCGCCAATAAATATCGTTTTTAGGAATGAACCTGCCTCCCCTGTGAATTGGCCGTAGCTGCAACTCTATTTTAACGTTGGCCATAATAGTGGTACTAATGGCGTTTTTCCACTACATTGTACCTGCTCAACTCAGCTCGACTCTACTCGTCTTTTTTGGTTTTCCATTATAAAAAAAAAAAAAAGCACCTGGTACCTGCCAACAGGTACTATTTTTAGTATCACCTCCATCGAGGTTCCGAGCAAGCTGAGGCGATACCAAAAGATGACGTGAAAACCTGTAGACTACTGATTGGTCGGGGAGAATCGTAACTAATCACTGCGTCATCATTGCTAGCCACAGACGGGAGTGTCCTGAACAAACCCGCCATTTTTAAATAGTTTAGCCAGCAGTGTTTTTTTTTTGCTGACTCCAGCTTCTTTTGAAACAAAATGTGTCTTCTGGCTGTGGCAACAGCCACATGCCGAGAATCAAAAACAACACAACTTCAATGTTCTGTGTGTGTGTCGCGTTAGGTCACGGCAGTTTCCTGCGGCGGCGCTTTGACGACCAGCGACGCTCGCCTCACGCATGAGGCGGTACTAAATCAGCAATGGAAAATGGAGGACGGGGCACCGCGGCCGAGTCGAGCCGAGTCGAGCAGGTACCTGTAGTGGAAAAACGCCATTAGAGTGCCTTATATTTTCTGAGGTAGAACGTGGTGAAAAAAGTTTGAGAACCACTGCATTAGATTACTCAAGTTAAGTAGCGTATTCAAAATACTTTGGATTAGGGATGTCAAGGATTTATTGATTTGCGCTTAATTGGCATTCATAATTTAACCGATTAAAATATAAGCCTACAATAAAAGTTGTTGTTTTGTGTTATGGTGGCTGCGCAAGCTCATGCTAAACTAGCATCTTGAACAGAAGCAGCTGCTCGGTGAACGCAGGCTGAGAGCTGCATGTCAGACAGCAGGAATCTAATTACACATACTTCCAGCTAAGTCCACACAAAAGTGATTAATTGTATTAGCAATACTGCCCTGAGTATAAATACCGGTACATTTTAGCGATGGCAGTTAATGGACAGACAGTCAAAGCGACAGTATTGTTCATCCCTGGGACATGAGCAGCTATTTTCAGCAGCAGTTCAATAGAGACAGACAGGAGCTATGTAATTTTAAATGTCATTGATTTGTGTTATTTAGTTTATCATTCAAGTAACTTGATGTTTAGCCTACTTGATCTGTAACTCCTAAACCTACTCTGATTTTGCATCAAACATAGGTCATGTCATTAGTTTTAAATGGTTTTCTAATGGAAAAAAGCCCAAAGTATTTTTACAAGATATTAATGATTAATCTATTATTGATTGTTAAGGTGGCTGACTATTGGTTCAAGAAATTGCTTAAAATGTGTGTCTCTACTTTGGATTTCTTTTGGAATACTTTAAAAGCATCTTGCTGAGCCCATTTGTATGGCTCACTCTGAATGCAGTGAAAGGGATACTTTGCCGATTTTTAAACAGCTCTGTGTCATCTTAGTGTGGGCAGACAGAAGAGGAAGGCTGAATAGATGGTTGAGTGAATGGATGTAGGGATGGATGCATGGATAGACGGGTGGATTGCTGGTTGGATGAATAAATGGGTGGATGAATAAATGGAAGAATAGCTGGGTGGATAAGTGAATTAATGGGTGGATGTGTTTGACAGCAGCCCTGTCAAGCCAACAGTAAAAGAAAAGATAAAAACAGATCATTTTTTTCCTGACAGATGTTCTTCAGTTGGTTTGTTGTTATGCAAGCTGAGATACTAAAGGCTGCTGTAAATATTCAACCAGCTCCTGACGCCCATCCACACAGACACAAACAGCAAGAGGAGAGGAAGGGGGAGGAGGCTGTAAATCCAGAGTTTATGGTCTGTCCAGTAAGACCAGTAAAACCCACCAAGCTGCAATACCAGTCAGCAGGTCAGAGAGAGAGAGGGAGAGGGGAAAAGGTCATCAGGGAAAGATGGAGCACAAGAGAGAGATGTAGATGATGAAAGAGGGGAAAGGAGGTCAAACTGATGGAAAAGAGGGGGAGGAGGAGTTTTGTGGTAATATCTTATTGTGCTTCTGACAGCTCTTCCTGTTTGTGCCAGTTCTCTTTGTGAAGACCAATTAGATTTTTAGATCTCAGGAGTGAGGATATTTTTATCAAAGTGCACACAATCTTTCTGGACTTGGTGGGCTCCGTAAGAATTTGAAACTGAAAGTGAATTCTCACCCCCAAGGTCCATTCAGTAGTTGTTCTGGAGCTTTCCATCATGTCACATGATCTTCCTCAGCAGATGGATTTTGCCCAGTCATTAATTGTAAATGTTCAATGTCTACTTTTTTATTTTTTATTTATCTTTACTGTTTTCTACTCAACTTTTCAACCAACACGGGTGATGAATTCATTTAAGTGCTCAGAAAAAAATATAAACATCTACAATTTCATAACAACAGGACTGAGGAAGATAATATACCATTAGAGACATTGCTGTTGAGTTTTGCAAATCAATTTTTTTCGGCTTTTTAAAGCACCACAAGCCAAGGGCTATCTAGTTCCATTATATTGGAGAGAAGGCAGACATCTCTACAGCTGATATCTCCAACACTGGGCAACTCACACCAATACAATCTAGATTGATAAACAGCACTACAGGTAAGAGGAAGAATAATGTATTTTTGATATTGGCTGCACTGTCCCTTAAAGTACAGTTCATTTTATGTTCCACCACTGGTTATTAGAAGTGGGGGGAAAAATCTTTACAGCATAGTATCACAATATTTTCCGTGGCAATACTGTATCAATACACAGACGGCAAGTATCGATCTATTATTATACATGTGTTGGTCAGTTTGTCTGCTTGACAATCCCATTTTGCAGCAATAAAATTGAAGTGAGATGAACAAACAGAGAACTGTATCATTTTAGATAAAACAGATGTTGACAAAGTTTCCTTCTGAGGACATAATTTGAAATTGGGAAACATTTCAAGATGAAAAAAAAGGTAATAAATTGCAATATATCGCAGAATATTGCAATACGTTTAAAATCCCAATAATATTGTATTGTGAGGCCTCTGGTGATTCCCACCCCTACTGGTGATAAATTAAAATTGTTATAGTTGCAAAACCTAATAATCATATACTAAGTTCTTACATTTTTGCCTCTTTTTGTGTTTTTAAGTTTAGCTGCAGTTTGGTTTCTGCTGGAGCTGTCAGCATGGAGTCTGTGTTAACTTCTGGAGAGAAAGAGCTGCATTGTATAGTTTTGCCAAGTCAGATGTTGTGTTTCTGTTCTGCTGCTGTTCAAGGAGGAGGAGAAGGAGGACGGACATCTTTAGACTCCTCTGGGGTTCTGTGAGAATGTTGTCACGGATGTCACTGTGTGAATAATGTATAAGTCATATGATGTTTTGCTCTTATGGCCATACATATTTGACCAAATCTGCCGTTTCTGAGAGGCAGATAGAGCATGCAGCACTCAACATGCAGTATGTATGTTTATACACACACACACACACACACACACACACACACACACACACACACACACGTTTGTACTTCTAACCATTACAACTACTTCCTCAACCCTCACATTAACCTAATTAAATTAAATGAATTACATTATTTTAAAGTCTGGTTATACTCTATATGTTACGGTCAACAAATTGTATTAAAAAACAACAACAAATCAATCCTACAAGTTTTTCCAAAGCTTCTTCCTCTGTGCCACAGAGCTCAATTGTTGTCCAAATTAAAAACACATCAAAGAGCCACACTGTTGCACTGGGTGACATGTTCATTCATTACCGTGAACACTCACACTGTAGTTTGATTTGATTCTACCCCACATGTTGCCAAAAATACTCACTAGAGCGCCAAATGAAAAACCGCTGAAAAGAGTCCCGAACAATTTCATCCTGTTTGAGTGACATTTGTCACTTTCAACTACTCAACTTCTGTTGCAACAGATTACTTAGGCTACTTACATAGGTCCACTGTCAAACTGTCGATCTACCTGCCACATTGGCAGGTAGCCAATGAGAACTGAGTGATTCATTAGTTGTTGTTTTTTGCCAATGTTTTTGCCGTTCATATTTCAACTAAATCCGCCATTTTCTTGGATTTGAGCTAAAAAAAAATGTGGCGGCACATTACTGGGGTGAGGAGGCTGGCTGAAGCAAGCAACCAACATAAAGATGAAGATGATTCAAAGAAAAGTAAAAGAAGACCAAGTGGACCATTGGCAAGGTTCTTAAATTTTAGATTTACGACAGCAATTAATCGTTTAAAATCATGACAGCACATAAATGTGTATTTTTAACAAGTTCAAGAATGATGCTTGTGCATTTCCTGATTTTCACCTTAATTAAGCGGGTTATAAAGCCTGCGTGGTTAGTGGATTTTAAAGTCCGCCTACCACAGTAATCAAAAAAAGTTAACTTCAGGCCCTGCTTAGGCCTTTGTATTCCTTAACTATAGGCCATGAATAGAGAGCCGAAGTCACGCCCCTTCCGGTGGACCTCATGGGACCTTAACTCGGAAAAAATATGAACGGTGGTGAACGGGGAGAGGCAAATTACTTTTTGATTCCGTTTGAATTGAGCCATGGATTACAAATATGATGTTCATCAATTTAAAAGATATTCTTTTAACCGAAAGAAAGTCTCAGTTAGCCGTAGGTTTGTCATAGTACCACTTAGTTTTGTGTGAAACCGCTCAGTGAACTACATCTCTCGTCTTACACAATTTACGTCACCTAGCTTGATGCTCAACTTGCTCGCTAGCTTAGCTCTGTTCCACAACACATGTAACGTTACAAGAAGGAGTTGGTTGAGTCATGAACGCGCATTGTGGAAGTAGACTACGTGCTAACGCTGCTGCAGTGATGGCTCGCCCCAGCTCCTTCTTGTCGGTTATTGGCTGGAAGACTGTTTGTTATGGTTCGTGGGGCAGGTTGGCGCAGTTTGTTTTTGTTGCCATTTGTGGAGCCTGAGCTGTCTTCATAGACCGCGTTTTTTTTTTTACAGTGTGTTCAGGGGACAGGCAGCTATCGGATAGTGAGGAGATGTTTGCTGTATGTGACGAAAAATGTTGTAGCCTAAAAAACGCGTCACATCACTTAGAGCACCTTTAAACTAAAACTCTATGTTTGTAAGCAATTCTTAAAGATGTGCGATTTCAGTACCAATGGGCTTGGAGCTGAGAGACACAGACATGCCAGGCGTAAACACACAAAGGTATGTGTTAATCATCAAAACTCATTTTATGTGTCCTTGAGGACTAACAAACAGGTTGGTTGCAGGTCATTCCTCATAAAAAACAACTGCCAGTAAATACATCCTTTTGAAACCTGCATCAATGTTAACTTGAAAGCAGTCTTCTTCCTCTTCCCTGCATTTTGCTTGTGCATTCACCCCTAAGCTTGTGTCTGTGAATTATCCAGAGTTAAAGGGACACTCTTCCTAGAGAGCTGTGTTGCCGTTCAATTTCTAAAACCTAATATGTCAACGCTGGGCACTCCGATTCAATTGAAACACAAGAGCAGGGTGTGGATGGAACGTGCATTCAGCCTGGCTGCAGCAGCAGAGGGATTCCCTAAGATGCTGTGGTAATTATTGGATTATTGAAGAGTGGAGGAGCTGGTGGCCAACCTGAGCCCTTCACACTCATGATCACAACCTCAAACATCAATACCCTACTCCCTGTGCTGCCATCCATTCTGCAGCCCCCTTCCTCTCCTCAGACTGCTGAGTGGAGGGGGCAGAGCTGCTGGGAATCCCACAGTCATACATTATATAACCAGCTCTGTGCTGCAGTCATGGTGCTCAAGCTGTGGCACTGATTAACTGCTGGCTGTTCGTCTAAATCTAGCAGATCAATCTCCACATGGAAAAATTTATAATTTTTCCATCTACTTAAAAGGTACACTCTCTTTTATTTAGTCATTGCGCCGGAATTAACTAAAATGTCCTGTCAGCTCAGTGTTGAGACATCAGTCAATATTAGTACCTTTCTGAAACAATCAGCCCACTTAAGGCAATGACTAGCTGCTCATGTGAACAAGTGATTGCAACACGTCTTCAAGGAAACACTGACTAAAAGCGTACATCTTTATTTTTCCCCCATTCGTACGCTTTCTTGTATCGCATCTTGTCCCTCTGTACGATGGCCCATTCAGAACAGTTAGAAACACTTTGACTTTAGGCCGGCAGGAAAACCTCTACATACAGACGGGGCTCACGTAGTAAGAGCTGAAAAATAAATTAAAAGATGTTTGCTGTAATGTGTAATGTTGCAGTTTACTCGTTTGGTAAAATGGATTTAATAAAATTGGTATCCAAAAAAGTAAGTCACGTTATTGGTATCGGTACCAACATTTTCCCCCTATAAACTAGTTTGTGTGAAGCAGAACTGTTACGTCCCCAAAGTGGACTTGCAGTGGTTTCCAAGCGTTTACTGGTATGCTCCTTTTTTGGAAGTTAAAAAAATGGCATGCCACCTTACCGCTGAAATGTACGTAACGGACGATCTTTTCCCCGCGCTTACGTGCCAGGTCTATTTGTGCCGGAGCAGTTCGCGTCTCTGAAGCATTAAATTCACTTGAATGCCTGTATTTACTGGCAGTTGACTTATAATACATCTTTAATGCTGCATTTCATTCATCCACACACATACACAGCAAAACTAGTTTTTCATATTTGCAGTAAGGGAGGGGGGGGGGGGGAGAGGAGAGAAAGGAGAGAAAGTGAGGGAGGGAGACGGCCCATTACCAACGCTCATACTGTGTTTCAATGCAGCCAAATATTCATAAAATAGTTGTTCTCATTTACATATTTTTTAGTTTCTGTTGTAAACAACAAGCTGACTCAGATAATTCACTAAAAAAAGATGTGGAGAAGGGGGGTGGAGAAACAAACTTATGACGTCATTAAACAGACCGATTCAATTTTTCAAACATTCATTTCTGAAAAACTTATTGTATGAAATTATGTCTGGAAAAGAGCATTTTCTTCAGAGTCCTGTTCCTACTGATCACACGTATCGACAATGGTGAAGTAGATAATGCTGCATGAGCAGTTTGAGCACTTTCTGGGGTTGGTTGATTGGATTTGTTTGAATGTTAAAATATTATATAGTCTTCTATGGGATTAGTTTTGTGACTTTAATTCCAAGCAAAACTTCTCAAGTATCAAACAAAAAAAACTAACTCAAGCAAAAAAACTGTAACCTCAAAGGTAAAACTTAAAACTTGCAAACAAAACATTTGTGTAGTTGTAAACTATTGGTCTTTTATTTGTTTGATATTATGTCCTTTTGTTTACAGTTCCCTCTGCTTCTTTCTCAATGATCAGTCTTTTGCTCTCTCCATCACGTTTGCAGTCATGCTCCCAGCTTTCTCGTTTGCGCTCCCTGACTTTTTGCTTGCGATTCTGACACAAATATCTTGCGTGGGCGGGTCTTACAGGGGTGCGTCCCCATTGGCTAATGAGAGTTAAGGGGAACGTTTGAGTGACAGCTCAGCCTCAGTGCAGGTGTTTATAACGTTAGAGACTCAGAGTCTGGTCTGGAGGACACACAAGCCACTCCACAGGGGATTCCTACAAGATTAATAAAGTGTAAGTATTATTAATATATATATATATATATTATCTGTGATCTACGTTGCAAGCATGGTTACTAGACATTTGTTGTTTCGTTGTGTTAAGTGACTAGCTAGCTAGCTAGTAAAGCTTTTTTAAGTTAGCATTTAACATTAGCTATAGGCTACTGCTAACGTTATCTAAAACTTGTAGCTAGCCACCTTACTGAGCTAATAATTTACCATGGGAATCATGTATTCTTCGTGAGGCCTTACTCAATGGAGCTGTATTAATTATCGTCTTCTCTCTGTAGAGACCTGCAGGACCCGAGCAGAGCTACGATGCTCTCCCAGGTAACCTAAAGGTTAGTAACGTAGCTATATTATGGTCTATTAGGAAAAATTATTATCCAGCTAACTACTAATTGTTGTGGTTGCTATTGGCCTGATAATACACAATGCTAGGGTATTGGTTAAGTTGTACAATGTAGAAGCTGTGAATGTAATGTATTATATCTAGAGGTTGACACATACTGTACAGTACAAATGCAGTGTTAGCACTGCTTAACTGGTTCATCTTTATAGTTTTGTGCTCATCTGTACTTTCCTAGTTATGACAAAGACTGGCTATCCTAACTCTAATTACATATCTTCTGTTGCATTTGCAAGCAGGTCAGCATAAGGAAAATGTTCATAGTGTTTTTAAAGCCTACACATTTGCTAATGGCTACTTAAAAGCAAGTTATTTTAATTGTAAATCACACAACCTTGGAAGCCTCAGTTATCAGTAAGAACTTTGTTACCATTTGATTTGTGTAAGAAACTTTGTTATAATTTTCTATCACAGCTCACATCAGGCAGCAGGCAGACCAACCAGGAGGACGTGGAGCAGCAGAGGGAGAGGAGCCTTTAATCTCTCTGTGGAGGAAACACTGTGTGCGAAGGCTTCAAACAGCCAGGGTATAGACCAATAGTGTATGTATTGATCATATTTTGCTCAGATACTCAGTTAACACTTATAATAACCTTTTTTCTTAAGTTTTCATTGGTGTACTTGTAGTTTCTTAGTCCATTGTATGGCAATATATATCCTACTACAGTATACTGTCCTGTAATTTAATTTGTGTTTACATTGTCTTACTGTAATTATATTTTAAAATGCACATAATATATAAAAACATTTTTTACATTCACCCTTGTCTGTTTGGTTCATTATATAAAACAGGAAATAAGGTTGAGACTATTATAATGCTTTATTTTTAGTCCAATATAAAACTTCACATACATAATGGATATTTGAACATATTTAGCTGGGGCTCCGGTGGTAGAAGAAGCTGGAACTCAGTGTCAGTCATTATTTGCAGTACATCACAGGTCAGGGTCAGTTTTTCATCACCAACAATACACAAACATACTGAGTAATTGGGTTATGTATATATTTCACATATTCAGTTTCACCTAAGGCAAGCTGTATTTCTCTGCTGACTTGTGTCTGCAACAACACTTCTGAGGGTGGTGCAAGAATATCACACACAACTCCTGGATGCCTGGGATCATCTGGTCTCCTGAGCTCACTGATGGCCCACCGCTCCAGTCTGGACGACAGCCTTTTCTGCAGGACAGTTCTCTGAAGGGCTGGGATGTGGCTGTAGTCCTTCACTTCCTTGACTTCTTATTGTAAAGCTAAAGTACCTTATTGGATGATAAAAAAGTGTTTGAAATTAGCTCAATAATAAATAATTGTAATAAAGCCTGCACTCTAGAAATTTTTTTCTAGCTTTCTGAACACTACTGGAACACTTATTTCTGGAATATTTTTGATCACACTTTCTAGATTCCTACCTCCACGTTGACTACATGTGTAAAGTAAGATATGGCCAGCCACCAGGACACATGCACATCACATCACATCAAACCATAAGGATCACTAAGCTAAGTATTTGTCAAGGGCCTGGTGTGTTAGTTAAAGTACATAGTTTGGACAGTAGTAACACTATGCATTAATTCTAAATATTGTTGACATTTACAGCGCTAAAAAATACGTCCGTTATCTGCCATCTTAAGGTAGTGCAAAGAAAGAACAGTGTGTACAGATGGAACATTATCTAATGTATGTGTCGAACCCTATATATATTACATTCACAGCTTCTACATTGTACAACTTAACCAATACCCTAGCATTGTGTATTATCAGGCCAATAGCAACCACAACAATTAGTAGTTAGCTGGATAATAATTTTTCCTAATAGACCATAATATAGCTACGTTACTAACCTTTAGGTTACCTGGGAGAGCATCGTAGCTCTGCTCGGGTCCTGCAGGTCTCTACAGAGAGAAGACGATAATTAATACAGCTCCATTGAGTAAGGCCTCACGAAGAATACATGATTCCCATGGTAAATTATTAGCTCAGTAAGATAGCCGGTGGCTTTTAGATAACGTTTGCAGTATAGCTAACGTTAAATGCTAACTTAAAAAAGCTTTACTAGCTAGCTAGCTAGTAACTTAATACAACAAAACAACAAATGTCTAGTAACCATGCTTGCAACGTAGATCACAGATAATATATATATTAATAATACTTACACTTTATTAATCTTGTAGGAATCCCCTGTGGAATGTGTGTCCTTCAGACCAGACTCTGAGTCTCTTACGTTAGTTTACCTGCACTGAGGCTGAGCTGTCACTCAAACTTTCCCCCTAACACTCATTAGCCAATGGGGACGCACCCCTGTAAGACCCGCCCACGCGAGATGTTTGTGTCAGAATCGCAAGCAAAAAGCCAGGGAGCGCAAACGAGAAAGCTGGGAGCATGACTGCAAACGTGATGGAGAGAGCAAAAGACTGATCATTGAGAAAGAAGCAGAGGGAACTGTAAACAAAAGGACAAAATATCAAACAAATAAAAGACCAATAGTTTACAACTACACAAATGTTTTATTTGCAAGTTTTAAGTTTTACCTTTGAGGTGACAATTTTTTTGCTTGAGTTAGTGTTTTTTGTTTGATACTTGAGAAGTTTTGCTTGGAATTAAAGTCACAAAACTAATCCCATAGTCTTCCTCAGTACAGCACTAGCTACAGTCATAAAAAAAACAATAAAGACTGAAGATAAACTGATATGGGGGGAATGTTTTATGATCATGTACAACTATACAAAACATGCAAGAATTAAATCCCCCTTTCAATACCATGGATATAGTGCCACTCTGCCAGCAATGCCAAAACACTTATTTATGAACTTCAACATCCAATGGAAAATAATCTCAAAATGAAATAGCACAACATGGTGTCAACCTAAAACATCTTTTGGGATTGTTTTAACCACAATCTTTTTCCTAAACTTAACTGTCATGCCAGCTTGACGCTCATTTTTTCAGGCTAAACTCCACTGCCATGGCTCCTGAAAGGACCGTCATCTGGCGGTGCCTGTAGCCGGCTCACAGTCACCGATTGGCGGCTAAACAACTGCCGCTGGTGGCCAGCGTCCCGGAGCTCTGTAGCAGCTAAATATAACCAGCAACTGCTGCTCGGATTTTATCGTTCCATCACACTGTGTTCACGTTACAGCGCCTTACTTAATTTAAAAAAACTTCTATTTTAGGTATATAATATATGGCCTATTGCTGAAGTAGCATTGATCACTTTGAGGGAGGGGGGAGGGGGGGGATACATAAAAATAATTCAGCAGAGGCAGGGATATATAGACCAGAAAGGGAAATCCCACGCATCCCCCCCTCGGCAAAACTCACCCTGCATACAGGAGTAGAGTTCCAGAGTGTTCCATCTGATTACTGATTGCATTGATTAGGCTGATAATGAGGCCCTTACTGTTTGTGAGACTAAACATCAAACAAATATCAACACCCAATGCTGGGTTTGTTTTCTGAAGTCAGCGTGAATATGAAACACACAAGAATTAAAAAGCAGCAACGGATTATTTTTTCTTAGTCCGAAACCAAATGAGCCCAACTACAGCTGGGAAAGAGACCATAAACGTGTTGGTAGGTACAATTTTGAGCTTTGAACAGAGCCAGGTTAGCTACTTTGCCCTGCTTCCACTCTTAATGTTAAGCTTTAAGCTTTGCAGAAATACTCTGTTACAAGTAAAAGCACTGCTCTTAAAATGTTAGTCAAAGTACACAATTATTAGCATCAACATATACTTCAAAGGTCCAATGTGTAGGAATTTCTCCCATCTAGCATTGAGATCATATATCGCAATCAACTCTCTCGCACCACGCACTTCAAAGTACGTACTACAGCTACGGTAGCCTTCACACTTCAAAAAGCCGGTCTCTTGCTCTTTTCAAACATCCTTTTTCTGGGCGAAGAAGAAGACTCCTATTCCTAAAATTTGGATTTTGAATACGTGTGGTCCTCCATGTTTCCTTCGTCAAACTTGCCGGGGCCGGGAAGCTACGATACCCAATAGCAGCACCTGTGAATTTATCATGTGACAGCGAAAAAAGGGAAAGGCGGAGCAGTATGTCCCGTATGTTCCTTACCGGCTAACGTATTTCAAAATGACGCATGAATATGAAGAGTCTACCCCCAGTTCATGCGAATGCAAAATTTCAAGCCAAAAGGAATACTTGGAATTGATGGTGGTGGTAAATATTCATGAAAAAGGACAAGTTTGTGAACGGGCAACACAGATTTTGATTATGAACAACTAAACACGTTACACACTGGACCTTCAAAGGAGTATTTTAGGTGTTTTTCCACATTCCCACACTCCCCTCGTAGCACCCATCTCCGACACTGTCTTTGAACCCAACCCTAACCTAAACCTAATTCTAACCTGAACCTCAAACATTTGAAGGTCTGTCCAACGGTGAGGCCCTGACAAAATGTCCTCACTTTTCCAAACTGTCCTCACTGTCAAGGTCTGAAACTCAAATTGGTTCTCACAAAGACAGCTGTACAAGTACACGCACATTATATCAGGAGATGATTACAAGCAGCAATGTGTTGGTGGTTGTGATAATGAAGGGAAACTCTTTCATTTTCACATAAATTAAGTTTTCATCAGACATAGGAACATAATATTGCATGGATGAGGTGTACGCTCTGAAGTACTAATTTTGCTCATTTCAGAATCATTTATTATGTTATTGGATTATGATGCATTGATGTATAGCTCACTTTAATATAACAGCTAGTAAATGTTTAATCATAAATCAGTTCATGAAATTGTATACATGTATGTGACGGCCCTATCCACCGCCAGCATGTAATGTGGGGTAATGGGTTTAATTTTTACAAATAACTACAAACACCTTTTTTTTTTTCAAGATATGTTTATTCTTTTGATAAATTGTTTGTTTCATAAATTGTTGATTTGTACCTGGTTTTTGGTTTCTCCACATGCTGCTGCTGCTGAGCCATCTGCCAAAGGGATAACTGGAGTTTGAAACTGTCCTTTATATTCCACCACAGGAAGTGGAAGGAACCAACTCTTGGCAGTGGGCAGGGGGACTCTGAACTACAAAATACTTAACAACACAGCAGCATGTGGATATTTTGTTTGTGTTAGACTAATATTGGGTTTTGGTAGTGTTTGTTTCTTTAGTAATCTCTTATGGTTGGTTGTGGGGTTTAATTTGGGTCTTGGTAATTGTATTAAGTTACATGTTTTTCCTTTTGTGTTTGGGGTGGGCTAGTCTTGGGGTATATATACCCCTCTCCCCCCAGTGTCTCTGGAGGTCGGGTTTGTTTATGTTAAAAGGTACCTGGTATTATTGTTATGTTGACCTCAGTTTTGTTAAAGACCCACTTCTAAGTATTTTTGTTGAAACTTTAATGGCTATAGCTGGCAAAAATAAAGCCTACATTTTTCTGAACAACTGTGTGTCCTTGCCTATGCTGCTTGGTCCCTGACAATGTATTACTTTATATACTGCTGGGCAGAGATGTGGACTTGAGATTTGGTGACTAGGACTCAAGTCCACTTGACTTGACATAACCTGTGGCTTACTTGCCCCCAAAAAATAATAACTTGAGACATACTGAGCAAAGATGATTTGGTCCCAACACTGCTGCTGGGTAGCTTGTGAACTTCCCCTGGGGAGTCAATATTATATAATATATTTGTTGATTAGGCCGATATGTTGTAATATTGATCTGATGAGTCAGGAAAGTAACTAGTTCAGATAAATGTGATGCAGTAAAAAGTAAAATATTTCCCCCTAAATTGTAGTGGAGTGAAAGTATAAAGTAGCAGGAAATGGAAATACTCAAAGAAAGTACAAGCACCTCAAAATGATACGCTGTTCATATCCACCGGGTCGCCGCGAACCGGTTAAATAAGTATGGACGTGTTTCACATTAAGCATTTAACCACAAAAGCAGGGCTTAATTTGAGCCGGAACACGCTACGTTGGATCCGGAACCTTTTTTATTGGATCCGGCACCTCCTGTCTCACCAGGAAAAATGAATCGCCTAAATGAAAAAAATAAACTACTGTTTGTGTAGTGTTCAATGTTGTTATCTGTCTTGTTAGGCTTTATTCCCCATTGAAGTTCCACGAAAATCTTGCGTTTGCATTTTTGATGCGTTTTGAGGTGAATTTTCAGGGTAAGACGGAGGGGGGGAGGGACGGCGCTGCACTTCAGGTGACACAAGCGCTTGTGCTGCTTGAGATTGCTGTTATAGCCTCGTTTCAGTCAGGGGAAAAATTTTAAAAAGACAACAAAGTTTGCTTAACTTGTTCAAATACGCTAGCCAGTCAGATCCCAAACAAGCAAAAAACGTTTCTGCCGATCAAGAACGTGCAGACCACGGTGTTTTTTTGGTTAATTTAATAGTATTTTTTATTTTATTTTTTACATTTCGCACCGATGCAGTGCGTGTTCTGAAATAAAAATAAACATTGCCCTGATGACCACACAGCGTTGTTTAGGTTTTTTTAGTCAGAGAAGCTACGTAGGCAGTGTAATTATTATTTTTTTGTTCCGTTACCTCCATCCCCCGTTTTGAGTCGCCAGATCCCCCCCCCGCCCCCTGCGCTCCGGGACCTCCCACTTTACAAATTAAGCACTGCACAAAAGGCCAACACTCACAACACACAACGGGCCCTATTTTAACGATCTGAAACGCAAGTATGAAACGCCAAACGCAAGTAGCTTTGTGGGCGGATCTCGGGCGCTGTTGCTATTATACCGGCGGGATAAATGACTCTTGCGCCCGACGCCAAATCTAAAATGGGTTGGTCTGAAGTAGCTAGGTGTGGTTTGAAAATAACCAATCAGAGCGTCATCTCACATTCCCTTTAAGAGCAGGCGCGTTTGTTCCATGGCGGACTGCTATTATGACGTTGCGCGCGCGCCTGGCGACGCTGGTCGGGGATGCGGCAAAGTAATAAATGCCGTCTTGGCCGGGTGGCGATGTTGCTGCGGCCTCTCGGGTATCCTCAAGTCTGGAGAGGATTGTCTGCAGCCATGGAGCGTGGGCCTCCAAATGCGCCCACCTGCACCTGTTGTGCCCCTTCCTCCTCCCCCACTCCATCTCTATCCACCCCCGCTCCACCAGGAGCCCATCGTGCATTAGGCGCTACTCCATATTCACCAGATTCCGCCGAGTGTCCAATCCCACCGTAGTTCAACATCAGTCTCCTTAAGTCCTCTAATATTTCCTCATTTATGTCATCAACACATCCATGATTCATGGAAATGTTGTGTAAAACACAACAAGCCACAAAGAATGCGCGACTTTTTGAGGACTGTACTGTAAAATGCCTCCTGATCTATCCAAACACCTGAAGCGTATTTTCAGTAATTTTTTTTTTTAATTTTTTTTTTTTTTCAAAAATGGGAACTGCTGTAGATGAGAGAAGTGTATGCGGCGGCCTGCTACACGCTACATTATGGCCAAGCATTCGGTCCTAACATAGCATCTGAATAACGCACTACTGACTTTAGACTACGCGCCACTGACTTTAGACCAGGTTTTTCCTGGTCAGTGGCGGAATTGTTTTCTGAAACTGCAGAATAGCACCACGTAACGTTTGCGCCGGAACACGCCTCCTCTTTTCGCTGAACCGCCCCCTGCAGCGCAAATACATTCCCTAATTTACCGACGTGCGTCTGTGGAGGGAAAAGTCCGCTGTGCGTCGGGTGCAAAATAGGAATGATACATGCGTCGGTGTACAAAGGCAATTGCGCTGAGTGCAAGATAGGGCCCAACGTCAATATGGACATGCTACACATCATTAGATCGGTTAGATTCTCCACATTAAATTGTTCAGTTCATTTTACTGAAATCATAAGCAACAAAGCATGATTCATAATCATAGTGCTCATGATAATGAGCACAAGAGAGGACAAGTCATGATGATGATTCCCTACCTGTGTGAGCTGGTCTGAAATGCTGAATCTGGGTCCATTCGTGGCTTATTTATATTCCACTAGTCTGTAAGTGTCCACCAATCAAAAAAACTAAAGGTATTTTCAAGAAAATAATCCAAGTTAGAATATGAATATCATCCTGTAGAGTCCATTGCTAACTGTCTGCTAACTTCATTTGCGGAACTTCAGCCTGGCTCATCTCGAACAAGCCTAATATTTCTCCTAGCAGACATTTTGACTTTTCATAGTAGGAAAAGCGCAGCTGATATTGATAACCTTAACGATGGCTCAATTCCATCAAGTGTCCCAGTAAGCTATTCCAGTGAGTCAGCATCGCAATACCAGGGTCTCTCCTAAGTGGAATGCAGCCATCATTGATGGTTTTGAATACACCTGTGCTTTTCCTACTATGACATGTCAACATGTCTGCCGTGAAAAAGGTCTATGAAACTATCCCCACCCTTTTCTGTTTAGTTTTCACCCCGGGACCACCCCCGACATCCAGCAAGCACTCCCAGTTTTGAACATCAATAAGCTGCGTCATGTTTCTGAGCAGCCATGTTAGAACAGCAGTCACATGACTGTGTTTTGTGCAAGGGTGTAAGCCTCTCCCCGTAACACGTAGCTCCTATGGCGCCATTTTGATGCTAATAAGCCATCACCCGCCGTTAGCACTTCATTTTGACATCACTTTGACAGCGAATAACTTTACATCTGAAGCGTTTAAAGACTCTATTTGTCCATTGCTTATTTCTAAAGAAACACAACAATGTATAAAAGGCTCCATTACCTTGTACCTCACGTTATGGCTCCGTAGCAGACTTTTTTGTAAAAAAAGCCAAATGATTGTGTCATAACCACGCAACTTACTGTTGCATAGTAGAGGAATTACCGTATAGTACAGGAGAAGCTCGCAGGCAGTTTCAACTTACATTAGCTGTTTAAGTTTAATTACTAATGTTAACTAGCATTTTAGTTAGCAATAATTAGCCTGTGCCTATGTTATCTCCTTACACATACCTACACTCTCCGTCTCTGTAAGATTGGGAATGATTGAGATTTCTCTTGGCACAGCTACCAGAAGACTTACAACTTTCAGACACGTTGCTCACGTCACATCTACGTCGTCTCTCTCAGTTGGAGGCTGCTCACTAACGCTCAGCCATCACCGCAAAAGTGCTTCTAATATCCTTCACTGGTCTCCGTCCAGAGCAACGGGATCTGTTGGTCCATTCTATATATTGTCTATGGTTTTGTGAGAAAAAAGATGATCACCAACGTTTGAGTAAATGTAAAAAGGTTTGATGTTTTTTCTAATAGTAGCATTTAGCTCAATTTGGTAACTTGAAGAGGTTTTGGAGAGGTTCGGGGACCCCAGTGACACTCCCTAGCTCCCATTAGGTTAGGCCTAGAGGTCTAAAACTTTATACAGGTGTTGACAAGATGTAGAAGGTAGGCTATGTGTGGAGATGTGGCATAAAACATGTCTTAGGTATTGTTATTCAAATATGACTTATCATAGACGAGGACCAAAAAAACATTGTACCATGTTTGAACTGATGTAATGTAGGTTGTGTTTAAATCACATGGTTGAGGTTTCAAATGAAGACTCATCCATGCATTTCGGCCTTGCAGTTCTTCTGTTATGAGCTTTGCAATTTGGGTATGGTAAATAGACAACTAGATGAAAATCTATCAAAAAGCTGTGGCTACGAACAGGTTGCAGTTGCAGTACTTTTTCTTTTTTTAAGATTATTTTTTGGGGCTTTTTTTCCTTTATTTGTAGTGACAGTGGATAGACAGGAAAGGTGGGAGAGAGAAATGGGAGATGACACACAGCAAAGGGCCGCAGGTCGGATTCCAACCTGGGCAGCTGCAAAGGACTCAGCCGACATAGGGCGCACACTACCGGTCGCCCCTTAAGTGCAGTACTTGAGTAAATGTTACATTCCGCCACTGAGGCTAAGCTAGGCTAACTGCATCGTGACTCCAGCTCTGTAGTTAAGACAAAGGCATGAGATTGAAATCCATCTTCTCATCTCACTCTCAGAAAGAAAGTGAAAACCCCAAAAGTTGGAATATTCCTTTATTGTCAAGTATGGGGGGGGGGGGCTGATTTACTCCTCATACATTTTCACTGATATCCAGAAAGCATCACAACACTTTATCACCACATTCAGTTATTTCTGCTGAAAAGGTTCATGTATAGAAGGCTGAGCAGTGTGGGCGCGTGAGGTTGCATCTATAATCAATACAAACCAGTTGGAGAAAGTTAGAAAGTAGAGGCAGACATGGAGGGGGCAGGTAGAGAGGGGGTGGGAGACAGTAAAGCTCAACTGATTTGAATTCTATTCAGAATTCTCTGCTGGGAGGCTGGTTAGCTGAAGGCGGCGGATGATGAGAGATGGAATGAAAGAGGGGGAGAAGGTGTAGGAGGAAGAGAGAGAAACAAAGGGAAGGACAGGATGGGATGGAGTGTTGAGTCTCTGAGGGGGAGGGAAAGTGGGAATTAAATACAGCTCGGCTTCAAACAGAAAGGTAGAGAGACGGACAGAATGAATGAAAGACAGACAGAGAGAGAGAGGGGGGAAGCTGGTGTCTCTGCTGTGTGGATGTTTGGACACTGATTTGCAGCAGCTGCTCAGTTTGATTCCTGCAAATCAAAAACAAGAGCATTAACCATTATCCTCCACATATATGTACATACATACTTATACACCCTGAGCAGTGGGCAGCGATGCATTACAGTAATGTGATTATGATTATAATATTATTATTATTATTATTATATGATTATTTTCAGTAGCAAGTAGTACGCCGGACATCTGCGGATTATTTATCTGAATTAAAATTGAAGTCAATAATGTGAAGTTCCTCTTTTCCATCCATCCATTGTTTTATTAGACCTAATATCATCTCCTAACACCACACATCACTCACCTTCTCTACTGACTACCACATTCCATTGTTTCATTAAACAATTATGTTGAAAATAACCTTCAGTCCTCTGTCTCCTGTGCTGTAGAGCCAAGTTTAGGGCTTGTTGTTTGAGTCAGTTTTGTACATACGAGTATATTTTTCAAATCTGCTTTTGCTACAAGTACAGTTTGTGTTAGTTTGGGTCTATTTTTGTGCTACATTGTAGTTGTTGGCCCAGTAAGATTGCTGCTTTTGGATACAGTTCCAAAGTCACTGACATAAAGTCACTGGTTTAGGCGGGGATCCTTTACGTTGTGCATGATGTTCCTTTGTGTTTTGGGAGACTCAGTTATTTGTTAGTTACTGTTAAGAAAATCTCTAAAAGACGTGTTTGTTTGATTTCTGAGGAGGAAGGAGAGGCCTGGGTCGAACTGAAAGATTTAGCAAAAGGTTTAATGAACAACACGATGAAAACGACATGACAAAAACAAATGTTACACTGCAGCTGACAGCGGACTGAATCCATGCTTCTCCTTGTGGAGTCACATAAAAACAGTCCTGAGACATTCTCAGGATCACACATATATTCCCTACACCTGGGTGGCTCCTCAAATGAAATCTTCCCCTATTGGTCAGATGTCTCTCAAAAGAAAAGGTGTACGTTCCCAATCAATCCAAACTATATGAATACACATTCTTTGTTCTAATCACGTCTGGCCTAGCAGGGAGTGGCTCCCCAAAAGGCAGAAGCAACAGTTACCTTTTCTGTGAGGACAATGAGTCTTCTACTTTCATGCTAAATAACAGACATGACCTAATTAATTCTTTAGAAACTTGAGTAGGTGTGAGCCAGACCAATGCTGATTAGGTGTGGTTATTTGATTAGATTTAGCTGCAGGCTAAATAAGACCAAAAGTACATTATTTTCAAAACATAAGCATGGTTTTAACTTTTTACAACCTAACATTACCTACTGGTTGTGCACTAAGTTGTGTTGTCTGTGTTGTCTCCCACCAGTTCACCAGTTGGAACCATCAAAAGGGAGTCCCCCAGGAGGCATCCTTATGACGCGGTCCAATTGGTCAGTCAGGACAGACGACAAACTACTTCTCTCGTTTCAAGGTGGTTTATTAAAGCTGGAATAATAATAAAAAATGTGTACAAGGATCTTTTCGGTCTGTTTGTCCACAGTCAGCCGGGCGCTGTTACTCTGTCTCTTCACGCCCCAAAAAGAATACTGAATAAAGGTTACATGAGATTATATAGAAATGTGCAAGCTATATGATTGGCTAATACTAAGGTGGGAGGCAACCGTGATTTAGACTTGGCGCTTCCTTGTTCGTGCACAGGCTAGTCCTAGCCTCTTGGCACACGATGTTCCATCCAATGGGAGACGTCGACTCCCTTAAGGATTCCTCTCTCCCTTTCCCCAGGTATTTTCCACTCAAGAGGACTTTAATCTACTTCCTACCAGTCTACTACCCCCCTCTCCTTCTAATATCAATGCTCTGTGTGTGAAGACATGCATTGTTATATGTGTATGTGTTATCTTGCCAAGAACAGACATTCTTTTAAGATGACTGTTATCTACAGTATTGGTGAATATTCCTAACAGTACATAGTGGTCGACAGCTCTGGGTGCATCATCAGTCCAAGGCTCTCCATCCCCTTGTGAACTCTTGTCTAGTTAGATATATCTTAACCTAATCAACCCTTCCCCTAGCCTGACGTGGTCATACTCAGATTTTGTGGGCGGGGCTAAGTTCGGCTGGCATCCAGGCTACCCTTCCCCAGGAAACATTCTTGTGCTGGCATTTTGACCCCCTTGACTTCTCTACGCACATTTCAGTCTCTTCTAACTGAAGTCAAGATCCAGTACATTCATGCAATTATATTTGATGAGTCATTATAACTAATTAATTATTTGATTATTATACATGTTATAGGTAGACATTATACATGTTTGTCTTTTTATCGAGGCCTTAGCGTAGCCTACTAGGCACTTAGCATATTTACTTTTTATTTCCTCACACTTATTAGGTGCCCAAACCATCTCAACGGGCTCCTTTGGACAAAAAGGAGCAGTGGATCCACTCAGAGCTCCCTCTGATATCTGAACTCTTTTTATCTCGGAGGGTGAGACAGCCACCCTACAGAGGAGACTAAACTGCTTCTCATTCTTTCGGCCATTAACCATAGGTGAGGGTTGGAACGTATTGACTAGTAAGTACCGCGATGGACCTTTTTCACAGCAGACATTTTGACTTGTCATTGTAGGAAAAGCACAGGTGAAATTGATAATGTTAGCGATGGATCAGTAGATCCCAGTGAGCTATTCCAGTGAGTCAGCATGCACAATACCAGGACCTCCCTGACGTTGAATGTAGCCATCATTGATGTTATAATATACACCTATATTGATGTATTGAATGTATTGATGTATTGAATGTTGTTTTTTGCTGGTTGTTTGTAATGTAATGATGCACGGCAATGTACAGCTGCACAAGTTGTGGGTGGACTCCAGGAAGAATAGCTGTGGCTATGGCCCCAGCTAATGGAGATCCAAATAAATCAAACCAAATCAAATCTGTACTTTTCCTACTATGACATGTCAAAATGTTGGCTGTAAAAATTGTCAAGTACAACGCATTACTGCTGACGCTGCACAATCCACCGGTCGATTACCGGTTACCTAAAAAAAAACACTATTTATTATAAACTAAAGTTAACTCACATGAACAATGACGTGTGTAGATTAGCAATGAGAGGAGTTTCTACCACCTCCGTAACATCTCCAAACTCTGCCCCATTCTCTCCCTCTCAGATGCCCGAAAAGCTGGTTCATGCCTTTGTCTCCTCCAGACTGGACTACTGCAACGCACTTCTCATTGGGATTCCTAGAAAGAGTCTGCAGAGGCTTCAGTACATCCAAAACTCTGCAGCTAGGATCCTGATGAGAGTGCGGAAACATGAGCACATTACCCCCATTCTCCACTCACTCCACTGGCTTCCCAGTCTCCACCAGGATTGAGTACAAGGTTTCCCTCCTCACACATCAATGGATCCATGGACATGCCCCCCCCCCCCCACCTCAAAGAACTTATCAACCCACAAAACACAACCCGTTCCCTCCGCTCCACTCACTCAAACCTCCTCCACATACCCAGAACTAGACTCAGGACAATGGGAGATTGGGCCTTTTGTGCTGCTGCCCCACATCTGTGGAATGCCCTCCCTGACACCTTGAGGGCACCTCAATCCACTGACTGTTTTAAAAAAAGGCCTTAAGACATTTCTTTTTAGCAAAGCTTTTGGTCCCCTTTAGATGTTTTTTTTGTATTTTAAACTGCTTATCTTTTTTGTTTCTAACCTGTAGCACTTTGAGATCTTTTGATGAAAAGTGCATTATAAATACAATGTATTATTATTATTATTATTATTATTATTATTATGTCTTTATGTCTTTATTTGTGCATATAAAAACTTAGTTTTTTCAAAGACAAAATATACAATAACATTAAAAATGCACAGCAAAACTGCACAACAATCACAAAAACTCCTGAGGGCTTGTAAAAGGAACCCACCTAACATTACATTTAAAGACAGCTGTACATGCTTGCCACCGATTCACAAATAAACATAAATATGTTTAAAATATACATAGGAAAGAAAAGAATACAAATCCCAGACATGGATGTGTGGTTAATGTGTGCTGTGGTGGTGTTAAAAGTGCTAAAGAACATGATGCAGGGTGGGTGTCAGCCATTAGAACACAGAGGCAGGAGGAAGCACATGGCCCAGCTTATAGAGCCCAAAGGCCCAAGTGAGCTTAATAAGTGGACAACCCTCCACTGTCAAACAATTGTCTATTGAGGTTGGCCAGGACAGCCTTGTCACAATTAACCTCACTCATGAAAAAACACAGAGGTACTTGAACTCCTTCACTTAGGGCAGTAACTCAAAATGTTTCGGCAAAGAGATAAAGATAAGATAAAATACAACTTTATTTGGGAAATTGTTGTGCAGCAGTTGCACTACAAAGTAGGAAGATTGCAAATATAAAATGCAATATAAAAATAAAAAGATTATCAATAAGATGCAAATCAAATGTTCAGAATTTCCAAAATATAAACAGGTTAAACGGAATGGATTATATGTATGAGAAGATAGCTATGCATGTACAATATCAAACCGGTATGTTTATATGGTTAAATGTTCAGTGATTATGTCCATTATATTGCACATTATGACCCATGGTGTCCCGTAAATCACAGAGTTGTAATAACTGTAATCCACGGAGAGAAAGAGGGAGATTTAAACCATGGCCTCAGACATGGAGGTGCTGACTCTCATCCTGACCACGTCACACTCGGCTGCAAACCGTTCCAAACGGCAGGCTGAAGGTCCCAGTCTGACGAAGCCAACAGACCCACATCATCTGCAAAGAGCAGAGAAGCAATGGTGCGTTCTTTTTGTCTTGTAATCGCGACTAGTAGCTCAAGCGTGACGTCAAATCCGTGTCGAAAAACGAATAACTGCGGGTTGTTGCATTCTTTTTGTCACACAATACTACGAGTTGGAGAAAAGATGGATTTTTGCAGAGGTGTATAGTCCAGGTGCCAAAAAGTAAAAATCCTGCCATGTTTTTGGATCTGCCTCTACATCTAGAACAGGTGTTTTCACTAACGAGCTCATCTACCTGGTAGAGGAGCTGGTTTAGTGATGGTTGGGACAGCTGCTGGACAGGATTTCTACTTTCTGGCACCTGGACTATACACCTCTGGATTTTTTTAACATTTTTAGTTACATTTAGGATTCTATTCACCCAGTTATTGACATATTACACACATATATTTCACAGTTTGATACATGAAAATTACGTTTTGATTAACGTTAACGTTAGGCTACTGCTCTGCTTTCTGCTCAAGACTCGGCTTAAAGCCATTGTTGTCATATAGCAACCGAGCGTCTCTAGCCAATTTCAGCTGCACAAGCTACAAAATAACTAATTAGGCGGTATTTAACTCATAATAAGACTGTAGCGACATGCCTATAGGTACACTGTAAACCCGAATATTACATAAAATACATCAGTGATTTTAATTTAACTAAATATTCATTAAAGGTGGTTGTTGTATTGTATTTTTAACAGTTATTTATTTAGCCTCAGTTTATAAGTTTTTAATATTATTGAACATGAATTAGAAACCACAATTTTATGTTAATAAATAATTTATTTGTGTATTTATACACATTAGTTTTTATTTGATTACTTGCCCACATTAAGTTTTATTATTTGTTTGATTATTATATTATAAATAAATTTTTATATAATATTATGTAATAATATAAATTGTTAGGAAAACTCAAAATCTTCCTAAATTAACACACTAATGTTGTACTTTTCTTGTTGTTGTCTTGTGGACCCACTCTAGCGCATAGCACATGTTGTACAAATCACAAATGTAATGAAAATGTTGGGATTGTCACATTAAGCATAGATGGAGCCGATACCAGATTGTGTAGTATGGTAACAGAATACCCACATGGCGTATGTATGCTTATCAACTCTGGGGACGTGATAAATCATATTTCATAGTTTCCTACTTGGCTGGTTGACATGCGCTTGTATATCAAATATATATAATTTAACATTTTTAATTTACTCACATACTCTCAGCCGAAGAGCTCTAGCTTGTGACAACTAGAACGCTGCTGTAAGAGGTTAATATCAGCAAACTGTAACCAGAAGTTTGAAGGGAACTTGTGAGTCGGTATTATGAAACATGCTTACGCGGTTGTGGATGGTGAAATGGTTGGTTTTATGCCTGGTAGTTGTTTGTGTGTATTGTATAGTTTTAATGTTTTGTAGTTCATACCAGTATTCTGTGGGTATTGTGTTTTGTGTAATTATTTTTTTTGTGTATTTTGGCTTTTTCCATATATTTTATTATAAAGTTGCTACTTTTGTTCTGCTTTCGTACAGCCAATTTGTTAATAGTCATAACAAAAGTGTTTTAAAAAATCAAAAAGGATTGGATTTCGCCACAATTAATTACAATGTATTTATTAATAATATTGTGTAGTTGATGCTGATATTCTTATAATCGCACTTTTCAGATGACTTGGGTGTAGTAACTTTCTGTGGTGGGGGTTTGATAGGTGCCAAGGGCACAGTGATTCTCAATGTGTGTCTGCGTCATGGTACGTGTGCATCCACTTCTGGCTGTCATTGTTACTTCAATCATTAATTGCTTTAATAAATTGTGTAGAATCATTACAGGTAAAATTTTTACATTTAGTGGTTTTTTTTAAAATCATGGTGGGGGAATCTCACTTGAGAGGATGGGGTGATAGATTCAATTCATTGTTACGGTTGTTGTCTCTTAGATGAAAGGATATGATAAAGAGTTAAAAATTCCTTTTAATTTCTGTTATTTTCTTTATCCCATAAGTGTAAGTATACCCAAGCAAAATACATTAGTAAGAAAAGCAGCCCTTTGTCATGTTAATAACAAATACATTTCACAATACTATTAAGGTATTATTCTCTTTGTATGAAGCAGCTTCCTCCAGCAGGGTGTTTGTTTTAAAACCAGGCAACACGTAGCGGCACGGCAGTTGTCGTCTGTTAACAGCAATCCGTGTCTCAGTTTCACAGATTTAACTAGCTAGAGCTACACAGAGAGGGGACTTGCAGTGTAGGAATAGTTTGAGGGTTTATGTCTTTTGTGCACTATTGAAAGTTTCCATCAACAAAAACTAACTATCGCATATGGTGCTGTTAGTGCTTTACTAACATACCAGGTTTGTTAGTGCTTCTACTAACAACTAATTTTTAACACACCTTTAGCGGAATGAGTGTGATTACTAGATTATCCGTGTCAAATTTTATTTAGTGTAGTAGGTTAGTTGTGTTGAGTGGTACTCAAAGTTTTATAGTTGTAAGTTATTGGCGCGCTGTGTGCTAGCTCTTTAGCATAACTTATCTGCAGTTGCAATCTACAGACTGTGATAAGAGTGAAGCTAAGGTAGCTCTCTGGACAAACACAAAAAGTATAAGAAGTAAAAATTATAACATTCATGTTGTTCCCTGCGCTTCCGCTCGCGTTGTTCAAACTTTTCTTCTTCTGTGTTTTCCAAAGAGCGGTAAGGAATCAGTGTAGTGTGAAATTACCCACCTCTTTCGCAGTTGACAGGATTAACTCCATACAATCCTGCATTTTATATACTCATTATGATAATAATTAATTTTGTCTCACTAATTTAATCATTTCGTTTTATTATATGATGTTTACTTATTTGTGCCTTTGGTTTGTTTTTAACATGTGCTATATAATTGTTTTTATATTTTATTACTTTATCATTCTTATTGTATTATATGTTTGTTTTGTTGCACTTACCAATGTTCAATGGGACTGTTACACCAACTGACAATAGTTAGTAGCTTGTTCTAACTTTGGTATACACTACTTAATCTATTTAATTATTTGACGCGGTTTACAGTGTAGCAGTATACAGCTATGTGTAACTTCTTCATTTGGTTACAACAAACACAAAAGTGCTTAAAATTGTAGATAACCACAATGTTTACTACGTGTGATGCACGCCGTAGCCTCTTTGAAAGTGAGCTCGGGGTCTCTGAGTTCAGACGACTTGACGAGTCGTAAATACGACCTCGGGGGCGTTCTTTTTGCAACTTCCGGGTCGTAACTCCGGAAAACAACTCGTAAAACGACTTCGGTGGACAAAAAGAACGCACCATAATTCTGAGGTCTCTCCCCCCCCCCACTGCACCTTGAGATCCTATCAATGAAGATCACAAACACAATCCTGGCAAAGTCCAACACCTTCAGCTCTTAGTCCATTGACTGTGAGGAGTGCCCCATGGTCGCAAGCTTTCTCTAAAGGCCGTCGGACAGTCTGGCGAGGTCGGTGACCCGAGTCTGTTCGGTGTGTTCCGTGCCGTCGTCGGTCGGAGGAGCCGTCGGCATTCATTTGGGCCGATTTGACTTGTTGAATCGGCCAGTGGGCAGTTGGACTCAATGACCAATTACCGGAAATGACGAGCAGGGTGAGCATGACGAACGCCTCTCAAAATCTGATGAAAATCTTTTAAACTGACCTTTGTCGATCAGAAATGAAGACAGATTCAGCAACTGCACGGCCTATTTCTCGCTTAAAACTTTTTCAGAAACGAACGAGCCGCCATTATGGTCTGGCTTTGAAATTCGGGAGAAGCCAGACCCACGTGACTCGTTTGTCCAATCAGCTGCCGGTTTTCATTTTTTTGGGGCGACAATACAGATTAGCGCCGCCTGCTGTTATGGAGACGTATTACATATCACACACGCACAGAACGTACGCTCAAGTCGGCGTCGCTTCGGTGTGTTCCGAGGCACTTTTTTGACCATCTCGGGGAGACTGATCAGTTTTGGTCAGGTTGGTGTGTCAGAGCCTTTAGTCTATGAAACACATGTAGACTGGATAGGCAAACTACCATGACCCCTCCAGTAACCCTGTAAAGGTGAAGAGCTGGTCCACTGTGTTAACATTGTCCTCACTTTCTGGGCCCGCCTCTAGCTCACTGAGTAGAGCGTGTGCGCCCCATGTAGGCTGAGCCCTTGGCAGCGGCCTGGGTTCAAATCCGACCCGTGGCCCTTTGTTGCGTGTCATCCCCTCTCTCTCTCCCCTTTCCTATCTGTCTACACAAATGAAATAATAATAAAAAATAAAAAAAAGTAATCAAAACAAAAAAAGATTGTCCTCACATTCTAAAACTCAAACTGGTCCTCACAATGATGGAAGTAAAAGAGCCCAACTCTAATCAGAATCCTAAAAGAAACAGTTAATCTTGTGAAGAACTGTTTAGTCCCCACAATGGGACTGTGTCCACACACACACACACACACATATGCGGGTATAAAATTCTGAGTTGTGTCTTGTGTCTCACTGTCATAAACATGCAGAGCTGTTGGACCCGATACTAGTCTAAATATGGACGTCGTGAGCTGGTCTCTGTTAGGAAGCTGCAGGCCTGCTGTATAAACATCCAGCCATCCAGGTATCACACACACACACACACACACACACACACACACACACACACACACACACACACACACACACACACAGGAATATTGAGCAACATTGAGGAACAATGTTACTGCTGATGGAAAAAATGAGTTGTAAAAATGTATTCTAACCCCCTAACAGTTATCAGAGACAGCAAACTGCACGTTTTACATTTTGTTGCTATGACAGAGTCGAGTGAATCATAATATAACATCTTTCAAAAGATCTGAATTAATAGCTGAGAGACATTAATGTGACACGTGTAACAGGAAGAATAGTTAAATTTGTGGTGCTGTTGAAACTGCATTATACAGAAGTGTTTCTGTTCTTTAGCTACTCTCATTGATATAAATGGGGTGGACTAAATAATAGAAACACCTCTCAGAATAAGGTGCAGTGTAACAGCAACACAAACTACAGCCTCCAAAATGATCATATAGTTAAATCAACCTCTCAGGAAACAAAAACTGAAGATTATAACTTTCATGAAGGAAAGATTTAGTGCAGAACTGTTGTATTAGACTGCATTAGTTTTGGGAAAGTGTACCTAATACACTGGCAACTGAGTGTATGTGTATACAGTATATTTGATATCAGATATTGTCATCATATATATGATGACATAGGTCGTTTGTTCCTCTAATACGACCCATAGGAGCGTTTACTGTCCTCATATCTAAAGGACAGAACGTAACGAACGTGGTTTTAAACAGGTCGTCAATGTTATGAAATGGTCGCAGTTTGGTTAGGTTTAGGCACCAAATCTACTTAGTTAGGTTAAGAAAAAGATCATGGTTTGGGTTAAAATCATCTGTTACGGCAATTCTTTTTAAAAACTTGTTTACTATTATTTTTAAACAGGACCCGAAGCCCGGTCTCCTGGGTGAAAGTCTTGTTTGTTAGTCCTGTGCCTTTAAATGAGCCGTCAGGACTTCTGTACGGTTGTGATGTCACATCTATACTTTATATAGGTAGAAAGTGCCAGACAGTACCAGTACAGTTATTCCCCGGCTGCAATGACGGTGTAGAGACTTTGAGAGCGCAGATGCAGGGACCCGGAAACACTGGCCAATCAGAGCAGACTGGTCTTTTTCGATTTTTTTTTTTTTTTCGAGCTTAGAGAGACAGGCGCTAAAACAGAGCGTTTCAGAGAGAGGCTGAATACAGGTATATTCAGACAGACAGTATGAGAAAAATAATGTGTTTTTGAACATTAAAGCGCGTAGACATGTTCCAGTAGAAGGTATGAACCTGTAAAATAATGTGCATAATATGTCCGCTTTAAAACAAATCAAAAGGATCAAAATTTCTTGTGAGATTATTTCCACCTGTTTCAACATAAATCAGCTTGTTTCAGGATGCCTTTTACAAATCTACTTCTACGGCAACTTGAAACAAGACAGAATAAAGTAGATCACTTGCGAAAAATAACTCTTGAAACAGATATATTTTTATTGTATTTTTTTATTGTCATTTGTAATATTTGTATACTTTTTAACACAGTGGCACACATGAACCATATCTGACAGTTTTTCTCAATCGCTTCGGCTCATTTTATTATATTTACATTCTCTAAGCTGTAAGTGCAATTGTAAAAACTATTTAATGGGACATCACAACTGTATTGCATGTCTGCAAAAGGTAGTAGCTCACCCAAAACATTTCATTCATGCTTCCAAACCTAATTATTGTGTCAGTAAATTGGCCAGTGCCACCTAATTGAAAAGTTGTTTATCATTGTGTAAGACGTACAGGTCGAAGATGCATTATTCACTCTGGCAGTCAACCCTGGAAATGTTTCTTATATACGAATCGCTGTTTTGTTAGTTCTCATTCAAGAATTGATCCAAAGTGATTGATAAAAAACTGAGTTCCTGCCTGGTGTGGACTGTGTGGCTGAGAGACATCAGGTCCTTTGACATGAAGCAACACTGAGCCCTTGTGGCCAAAGAAAGATGCACAACACTTTATTACATTTCAGAGGAAATGATTGTACTACATTTATCTGACAGCTATCTGACAGCTGTGTAAAACCTGTAAAAACAAATAAAAATGCATTCTGATAAACTAAACTACATAACATCATATTAAGTAGTTCTAATTAGCTCCACCTTAAAAACATTAAAATGCTGTTAACGTAACACTCTGAGTGGGGTCATTTTGCCAAAGGACTATTTTTACTTTTTATACTTAAAGTACAGTACATTTTGATGCTAATACTTTTTACAGTACATTTTTACTTGAGTAAACTTTTTGATTGCAGCAATAGGCAAGTATTTTACTACTTCTATTACTACTTTCACTTGAGTAAAAGATCTCAATACTTCTTCCACCACTGACCAATGCTAACATCCATTGAAACATTAAACAATTCATTGAGAATAGAAAATGCGTTTGAAAAATCTTTTTTAAAATATGGGTGATTCTGCCTCTGGTATAATTGTTATCAAATCTTAACTAAATTATTTATTATTTGTGGTGTTTGCCCTAACATAAAAAAAAACGAACAAAAAAACAAATGTCTAATTTGAGTTTAACCGTTCGTTTGATGTTTTTTCTTGAAAGACCACCTTCAGATTTTGGCTTTTTCCTGCTTGAGCATTGCCAAGTCAATAAAAGCAATGTTTGCTCAGGATTGAAAGGCGCCCCCCCCCCCAATGTTTCCCATGTCCTCTTAAAGAGCTCAATGAGGAAGTGGTATGGGGAGCCTTCAGTCGGCTTTCACTGCCTGCCGTCTCACACTGATGTGACCGCACAACAAACTGGACCCTCTTCTGTGTTCTGGTGACTGGGGGGCATGAAAGCATCCGGAACCTCTGGTCCTAATGGGAAGCCCTTAGCCCAAAAGTCTCTGTGGGACTCCAGCAACAAGCAGGGACAAGCCGAGCCTTTTGTGGAACCTATGGTGCAGTGATGGAAGTGGTGGTAGTAGTAGTAGTAGCATTAAGTATTAAAATGTGTAAAAATACTCCATTATAAGTAAAAGTCCTGGATTTGACTTAAATAAAAGTACGTAGGTATTTTCAGCAAAAATGTACTTAAAAAGTACAAAAAATATTCTATAATTCTATTATTATTATATATATATTCTATATATGTTTGTTTAACAAATCCAGATATTTAGCCAACGTGGAACCAGATCCGAAATGTAACTATATATTGAAACATAATTCTAGTGCCCCCAAATCCCATTTTGTGGGCACTAAAGGGCATGGTAATAAAATCCACGAGTATACCTTCAATACTTTAAATATCGACATAAAATGAGTAGAAGGCCCCCCTGTTGTCCTCGGGGTCCTAAGCAACCACTCAGTGTGCTGATGCCCCGTTCTGGCTCTGCATCGAGCCAACACAGAGCTCCACATGTGGACAGGACTCTGTTAGCGTTGCTGATCAGCACATGAGCGGCGTCGGGGGGGGGGTGTGTTGCTTTTTTTTCTTCTTCTGCTGGGCTACGGGGGGGGCTGGGGGGGGAAAGGGAATGGGGTTTTTTTTTTTGTTTTTTCTGGGCTAGCAGAACAAGACAAGTATAAAAAAAACAACTGCCAGAGCTCACAGAGGAGAGCCTGGACGTCAATACAATGAGGCCCAAATACATGAAGGCCAGTACTTCTATTTTGACATGTTACATGACATTTATTTTTGTTAAACAAAATTACTATCTGTTCCATCACTCAAAAAGCTATTTTGCGTGGCCGGTTAGCTCAGTTGGTAGAGCAGTCAGACGTACAGAGGTTTATTCCTTGATGTAGTAGGTCCAGGTTTCGAGTCCGACCTGTGACGGTTTCCTGCGTGTCTTCCCCCTCTCTCTCCCCTTTCATGTCTGAGCTGACCTATCATTAAAGGCAGAAATGCCCATAAAAAATCTTTAAAAAAAAGGTTTAGAAAACAGTGCCAGTATTTCTCACGCTTTAGCCCATTTACTACACATCATAAGTTACAGTCCTCTGTGATAACGCAGTGCAGAACATAATCAACAGGATCTCTGCAGTGGCATGCTAAGCCAACATAATTTAAAAGCCTCTTTTACACCTGCAGTCTATCCCTGCAATATTCAGGAACACTTTCTGCATGGGATCATGTGTGAATGGGAGCAGGGATTGATATTCAGGGAAACCTGTCCCAACAAGTTTCTGTCCTCAAGACCTTGGAACATTTCAGGGAAAATGAAAGCAAAAACATTGCAGTGACAGGCACGTAAAGGGTTACACCGGTCTGATTTAAGATGCTTTTGAAGATTCTTTCTGAATAGAAATCCGTCAGTTGTTTATGGTTTAGCATTTACGCCAATGCTTTTGCAACGACTTGTCTTGCCAACTTATTGAATATTAAATACATTACAAGAACAATGTTACCGGACAAAAACAGCTCCTCGCCCGCTATGTTCCTTAAAATATTAAGAGACATCTTTCACCGCATCCAGCCCAGCCTTAACCCATCTTCTTCTTCTGTTGAGTTTTATGGCGGTTGGCATCCATAAGTGTTGCATTACCACCATGTGCTGGACTGTGCCTTACCCCATCTGTTCCGGTATTGCCATGGCATGTGTGAAAAGGCGCAAAAGGGAAATGTCCCTGAATATAGTGCATGTATGAATAGTGAAAGGTGCCTGAAAGGTTATCCCAGTAATTTACAGGGAACTGTGTGTGAAAGAGGCTTTTAAAAACAGTCATAGCAGACTGACGTGATAACTGTAGTGGAGTCACAAAAAGTCTGTAACACAATATAATAATGTTAAAAACATATGCTTAAGTGAGTTAGTGCTAAATGGATCATCGGTTAATGGTTGTTTGTGTAATTACACTTACTTCATACACTCATTTATATGCAGCCAAATTAGCTGGAATCAAATTACATAAAAAAGGGAATTTCAGACCTGTGCTTTTAAACATTTACATCCTTATTAGTTCATGCATTACAACTAAGTATTTCATCTCATTATGAACAAAAAGTCTAGAAGTAAGAGTAAGAGTCCTGCAGCGGCGAATCTGTTCGAATCTGACCTGCTGCCCTTTGCTGTGTGTCATTCCCCATCTCTCTCCCCCTTTCATATCTATCCACTGTCCAATAAAGGGAAAAGCTCAAAAAAAAAAAAAATGTGCAGTGATATAAGGCTGTCCCTGTCCATGCAGTTAAAACCATGTATCTGTACATATTTAGATAAACTGAAGGATTCAGTGTTTAAATTCTACTTCTCAAGCTAAATAAACCACACAGATAAACATATCCATTGACACTAAGATAAATTGGCAGACAGTAAATATAGAGCACTATATAATAAATAGGGAGTCATTTCGGACACAATCTCTGAATCTTGTGTGTTTTTTTGATTTTTTTTACTTTCCTTTATTGCTTTTTTGAAATATAGTTAAAGATGGAAAGAGAGCAATAGAGAGTAAAGGGTGGAAGTTGAGAAATTAAAGGAGAACAGTGCCTGTTGGGGGACAATATACATTACATACAAGCAATATTTTTGAATGTTGTGTGGGTTTTACAGTAGTTGCCGGTTAATCTGGTTACAGCCTTACCTACTTATAAAGTGGACCTCGGGCAACTCGACCCAACATGTCTGTCTGTGTGCCGGAGCACCGGATTGAGCCCACATGAACAGCAGGAAGTCTGCACACGGGCCCCAGCCGGGTTCAAACCCAGGACCTTGTTGGTTTTAGGCCATATTGCTAACTTCAAGCCACCATGCCGCTGTGTCTCAAATGGTTGTCAAGGCAACTAAGAAGAAAAAGAGTTTTGGCTTATCTGGGTGGACGGCAGCAGTGTTCCGTCTCCTGCATCTCTGCCCTCTTTCTTCTGTCTTCAGTGGCCGGGGCAGCTGGTGGGAGGCGGTGGGTGTTGTGTAGCTTAGCAACTCCCTCGGTAGATGGCGATTGATATGCAGCTTTGTTCAAGTGTGTCTCTCTCTGAGCCAGAGAGGGGGACGCCTGAACAAAGCAGGCCTTATTGAAGCTTCCCCTCCTCCTTGTCTTTGCCCAGGCACAACGACGTGGGAGGACAAATTTTTCAGCTCAAAGGAACCGAGACTCAAACTTAACAACAGCAGGTCCTGAGAGTGTAACTCGGGGGCTGTGAAGGGCCTCCAGGTGTCCCCAGGAAAATGAAAGCATTATGCCTTCGCAGTCTCGAAGCAGAAGTCGTCTTTGTACTACAAACTTTTTTCTTTATTCACTCCAACTAATCAACCTGCGGAAATCACCAGGTAGAATCTGCATTACCTGATTAAATATGTCTTTGGGTCTAATTTGAGCATTCGGGGTCATATTAACATATCAAAGTAAAGAGTTGCCTGTTTGCTTCAGTAGTGGAAACTAGGAACCGAGACTGAACTTCAACTGTTTATTGGGTAAAAAGCATAACATGTAACGTACACCGAATATCAAACTCCAATCTACGAAATATCCCATTTCTTGTAACTCTTTTCTTGTGCTTTTTGTTTTCAAAGAAAAATGTTGTGAAATCCTTCTTTTTCTGTGTCTTCTCCATTGTCAGATGAAAAGATGGATATCAGTTTCATCTCTGTGCGTCCAGTACAGTGGTAGGGGTTGCTTTTTATAAAAAATAAATTGGACTTGAGTTCAGTCAGTCTTGGATTAGTCTGGGAGCAAAAAATATCACATAAGATTGCTAAAAACAAATCTTAAGCCTAACAAAATAACCACCTAAGTGGTAAGCCCCTACGTAGGCCCTTGTTCCCTAAGTACTAATACCTGTCCCAGATTTCCTCCTGACTAAGGCCAGTAGCATTTGAGTGTCGGGACACTTGCCAGTTTTCTGGTCCCAAAGGAACAAACGTGAGCCGGCTCTGGACCAACCATAGCTGGCAGATTTGGTTTAGGTTTAGGGGGTGTGGACTTAGGCAGTCTTGGGCTGAGAATGAGCTCCTGTGAGCAGCACACAGGCTGTGGGCCAGAAACCAGAATCAGTTGTGTTCAAATTCTTCCACAAAGCACAATTTTTTTTTTCTCTCGAATATGCAGGTTAGCAGCCTCAGAACATACAGTAGGTTACTTTGTTTTGAGTTTCTTAGATTACACAGATTTCAATTAAAATGAATCCTACTTAAGATACCAAAGGAAAAACTGCTAGCTTAGCGCTATCAAAAGAGACAAAATACATCTTCCAAAACTGTTAAGATACAACATGATTTTACATGTTTTACTCTGTTTATTGAACAGGTGTAAAAAATATATATATATATTATAAAAATATATAGTATGTAGAGTTATGTGGGCACAAGAGCCATATCTTGATCCCTATTATGTTGTTACCCATGCTATCCTGATATGATTTGACACTATAAATAAAATGGAATTGAAAAAATCCTAAATAATATCATCACATAAAATAAAATACCCACAAATCATCAAGATATGGATCGGCCCACAAGATCCATATCCTGTTTCATATAATCTTGCACAATCAAGTTTTAGTATCTTATCTTTAGCAAGATCTGAATAGGGTAAAAACAAGATAGATAACATAATATATGGATCAAGACATGGATATTGTGCCCAGAAGATATTATATTATTATATTAAAAAAAAAGAAGTTATCTCGTGGGACTCCAGGGGTTTTGTGGAAGACTTGATTGAAATGTTTTCTTTTTAACGTAACTTTGTTGGTTTTTCATTTCTCAATAACCAAGATGACTCTGGCTATACATTACAAGGTGTTATTAAAAGTTGTAGAACTTGTTTGCTAGTACAAAATGGATGACATTTTTTGAAAAAAGCTGAGAAACGCTTGAAAATACACGGGTAAGCGAGGCATTCTTGTCTGCTCTCCCCAGCAACTGGTCACAAAGCCACTGTTCATTATGTCTGCCGAAGCTCTAAGGCCAACTGTTATTGTGAAGCTGTGACCTTCAATAATTGAATAATGACTAAAAGGAGCGTCACAGTCAGCCGTGAACAGCTTTCTCCTTCAGTGGGTGTTGAGAGCACTGCTGCGAAGCATTCCTTCCTACGGAGATCAGCGTTAACATCCGACATCTCTCTTTTTCCAAATAAAATGAATCCACATACAAATAGGGATTCTCCAAAAAGTGTTCAGATGTTCATTCTGCTTTTCCCTCTCTGGTTTTTCCTTCTTTGTTTGGAGAAAAGCTACTTGCTCCTCTTTCCATTGTTTTCTTTCTCTATTGTTGTTCCTGTTTTTCTTTGGGACTTTTCTCTCCGACTTCCTTTGTACTCGTGCTTGGCAGCTTAACATTTGACTTATCTCTAACTGGACCTGGATGTCTGCAGATTTCAATTCAACACTTTTTAAGAAAATTTCAATTGTATATTTAATGACAAAATATAAATTTCTTTGACACGGCAGGAATACTTTTTTTTTACTATTAACTATTAAGCTTTAGTTTAACAGGTGGCTAACACATTCTTTCTTTTAATGGGAGCCCCAGAGACTAACAAGATCTGGTTGAATAAGTCATTTTCTTATTGTCAACAAATCCCACACTCGCAGACAAAAACCAACAACGTGTTAGTCCGTCTCTGAATTATTTCTGACTTCCCTACTTTCATTAATAAAAAAAAGGGCTCAGTAATTTCCTAAAACCACTGGCCACTGTAGTTTTTAGACTTAACTCAATCAGGAGGAAATAGTACATTTGTTGGGGACAAAATTAACTAGTTTGTGTTCATAGTCACTCAGTGCAACAGTGTGGATCATCAATGTGCTTTTAATAGTTTTTGGGCAACAGTGGATTTCTATGGCACAGAGGAGGAAGATATGCCAGGCTTTGGATATACAGACAAGTCACATTAGTGGATCAATTCATTGTTGGTGTTGGTCTTTCCATGAGATTTGTTAACGAAAATAAAAATTTTGAATATCAGCAGACTTGTCTTTTAAAATGTGATTCTAATGCTGAAATAAATCCACAAGTTTTGACTTTTTTATTTCTTCTTCAATGAAAACCAACCATAGAGATGTATAAACCTAAAAGAGCACTTTCAGAGTTTTTGCTGAACAGAAGTTCGAATCCATTACGCCCATTTCTATTCCAATTATTAGTGTAATAAAAGGCTCTGTAAACACATGAAGATCATTCATCAACAGCTCTACTGTTTGTATCAGTTGATAATGTGTATACCAGACAGAGGAATTACTCACAGGTGACACAAAAGTAAGAAAATCTAAACTTTACTAAACCAAAAAGTAATAAAACAAGTCAAACTTCAAACTGAATTGACTGATATGACCTCATCTTATTTTTAACCTGTTGTCTCACTGCAACAGCAAAATCATGTTAAAAAAAACTAAGTTCACAGCAGTCTGTCAGTCTGCTGACAAAAAAGCCATCTTAAACTCCCCCAAACTCAAATGATGTGTTTCTATTTCATACAGCGGCTGATACTAATCTCCTGAATGAGCATTAAAGAATTATTAATAACCATAACACGTATCAAAAAAGAACATGCAAAAAAACAACGATGAGTCCTAAAATAACAGGATTAAACCCATCACAGGTGGACAACACTAAACTCTTCAAAGAAAAAAAAATACTCTATATTGTAACACCAGTCAGTGGCTCTAAACCACCAGTTTATACAGACTAGATTAAAGGATTATTCCAATCTATTCCAACTCCATTTTGGTAGTTTGGTCCATCATTTCTATCAGTGATAATAACACTGTACAAACCAAGTTAATGGCTGCGATCTGAGTCTGACAGGTAAAGAAAGGTGAACAAACTTCACTTGGAAGAGAAAACCAGTCAACAATGTCAACATCCACCACAGTTTACAGACCCACACTTCCTGCTTCAACTTTAACCTTACTGTACTTGCAGTTTTACCTTCAATAAAACCTGCCAAATAAAGTGGTTTAGATGAGCAAGAGTAATGTGAACAGCCCAACGTTACGTGATAGTTGAACATGATTGTCGACCAGACGTTGAACCTGGCTGCAGGGATTTGCTCCCATTCAGTCACAAGAGCACTGGTGACGTTGGACAGTTCCTCCCAAAAGTGATGGATGGGGTTGAGGTCAGGGCTCTGGGCAGTTAAGTTCTTCCTAAACTCGGAAAACAATTTCTTAATGGATCTGGCTTTGTGCGCGGGGGCACTGTCATGTTGAAACAGGAAAAGGCCTTCCTTCAACAAAGTTGGAATCACACTGTTGTCTAAAATATCATTGTATGCTGCCGAATAAAGATTTCCCATTATAGGGTCTAATACCTCATTTCCACACATGGTTCGGCTTGACTCGACTCACTTTTAGTGCCGCTACTTTTCTCAATGTCGTTTTCCACTGCAGATAGTACCCCCTCAGGATAGACGTGTTGTAGCTGACGATCTAGCCACCCCACGTGAAACTGCTGTGACATCATCTTCAACGTGACACTCGCTGGATCTTATCACTCCGCCCAAGTAGCAGAAGTCGCAGTGCTTCTGAGAATATAGTTCCCAGTATGTATACGGTTAGAAGATGGCTGCGTCTCATGTGACCTTGTTATTTGTACACGCTGTGACTATACAAATCACAACATGTAAATAGGAAAATCTTGGCGTTATTGTGTCACTTATTGGGAGCAGTAGGCTAGATGGAACCGGTTACCTCCAGGATCTGTGCTAAGCGATGCTACCGGTGTGTGTGTCAGACAGAGTTACGACACGCACGGAGATGAGAAGGGTATGTATGGACTTATCTAACTCTGGGGGTTAGGCTGAATAAGACAAAGTCCCATTAAGTCGGCGTGTTCCTTTAAAGAACAGTTTCAAGCGAGTCGACTTGAGTAGAGCCATGCTGTACCATGCAGCGGAAATGTAGCATAAGAGACCTAGGCAAAACAAGGCAAGCAAGACACATTGAGACAGAGGTGTCCACGTACTTTTGTCTCCAACTTGTCTGATCATCAGACTGCTTATGTTTCTCGGCCTGTCGGTCTTCTTCTAGTGCCCCCAGATCCCCACTATTCTCTTGGTGAGTATAATATTATTAGAACTGAAAAAATGATGGACAAACCTACAAGAAAAAAAAAAACCAAAGTTGTTGTAAACCTAAATGATCCTTTAACGTTACACGTGGTTAAATGCAGTTCTGGACCTCAGCAGGGCGTGCCGATAACTGTTGAAGAGTCTTTCACCCTGTCGTAGCAGACTGCTGGTTCGGTCGCCAACAAGCTCTTCATCGTCTCATCTTTGCTGGAAGGAGACAGGGAGGATGGAGTGGGCGATGTGGGCGAGGAGAGGTTGGAGGTGGCAGCGGTTGAGGCGGACGAGGATGAAGAGGAGGTGCCGTCGGGGAGGCACTCTTCACAGCAGCAGCAGCAGCAGTCCATGAAGGCCTGGCCGAGCGAGCGACACAGGCACAGCAGCAGCACCGGCGTCGCCGAGCAACGCGCAAACAGCAGGAACTGTCCAATCAGACTCAGCGCTGGCAGAGCCAGAGCCGGGAGCGCAGCTAACACGTGGGCAGAGACGTACGCCAGGGTGATGTTACAAATGCTCTCCGGGAGGTTGCATATGACGTACAAGATGGTGAGCGCCGTCACAGTGGAGCGCAGCCTCTGCTCTCTGGTATGCTGCTTCTTCTTTGACGAGGAGGAAGCAGAAGAGGAGGAGGAGCATCTGCTGGTCACCTTGTCACCGGCGGCTTTCTGCGGTAGACGCTGGGCTAACACTTGCCTCGTCACTAAGTCGCAGGCCAGAGTGAAGAGCAGTGGCAAACAGAGGTAGCACCCGAAGACCCACCACATGCGGGCCTCGTGGTAGGTCAGCACCAGAGAGTAGATGCTCTCTGGGAGCTCCACAGACGGCTCACGGACGCAGATGTCCACCTTGAACGTGCCTGGTCGGGCCCAAAAGACATCCATCAGCGAGCCTCCCTGCTGGCTCTGCTGCTGGTCACTGGAGAGCATCGGCAGGCTGACGGTCTCCTGGAGGAGCTGCCACAGCAGCAGCTCGGGGGCGGCCAGCACCATGGAGCCCACCCAGATGACGGACAGCTTGGATAGGATGGACTGGCAGGGCTCCACCTTGGGCGTCTGAAGGGGCCCGGGGCCAGTGGCCGCATGGAAGCGGTCGATACTCAGAGCACAGAGGCTGAATGTGGCCACACCCAGAGAGGACACCTGACACAGAAATGACAGAGAGGCGTGGAGATGTAGGTTAATGGCACACGTTGCTTGGGGGGAAAAAACTGTTTTATAGATTAGGTATAAGCCATTAATAGACCTTTTTTCACGGCAGACATGTCGACATGTCATAGTAGGAAAAGCACAGGCGTATTCAAAACCATCAATGATGGCTGCATTCCAATTTGTGCTGGCCCTGAGTGTTGTGACTCACTGATATACTTACGGCACTCTTTTAAGGTTATTAATGTTTTCGCTTTGATTTCTTTTGTTTTTTCCTACTATGACAAGTCAACATGTCTGCTGTGAAAAAGGTCCATTGTGGCGCTTTTTCATTACATGGTACCTGGTCGACTCGCCTCGACTCTTCTCGCGTTTTTTGGTTTTCCATTACGAAAAAAAGTAACGGGTACCTGCCAACAGGTAATTTTTTTAGTAGCACCTCAGTCGAGGTTCCAAGCGAGCTGAGGCGATACCAAAAGGTGACGTGAAAGCGACAGACGGGGATGTCCTGAACAAACACGCCATTTTTAAATAGTTTAGCCAGCTGTGTTTTTTTTTTTTGCTGCCTCCAGTTTCATTTGAAACTAAATTTGTCTTCTGGCTGCGGCAACAAGACACCTTCGACGTTCTGTGTGTGTGTCGCGTTAGTCACGGCAGTTTACTGCGGCGCCGCTATGATGACCAGCAAGGCTGAGGCGGTACTAAAATCTGCAATGGAAAACGGACGCACAGTGCGTCGAGTCAAGTCGAGGCGAGTCAAGCAGGTACCATGTAATGGAAAAACGCCATTAGAACCACTTTTGGGTTGCTAGGTTGAGAAAATTAAATGCCTTATTTGGTGAGCATGGCACTCAATTGTTTTTTATCCAGTTCTTTAATTCATCAGAAAACCCCATTATACACAGAAATTGAATTTTTGTCAGTTTGGCATGGTGAACAGCTCTAAAAACTACAATACCCATGAGCCTTGGGCATCATTGCTATAAAGGAGAAGCCAGTCAGAGGTGGAAATCCAAAGCTGTATTGAATACAAAAAAACGCTTTGCTGTTGCAGTTGTGAACAAAACCATATTTACGGAATTTATTTCAAAATTGACCCAAAAAGTGAATTCATTTAAACTGCAGATTGTTTTTTTTTTTACCAAAAAACACTTAGGAATATTTTTATGTCCACAGGCTTGTACTTTTGACTTTCTTATTAAAAAAATGATATTTTCTAACAAAGTTGTGTGTGATGTTCTGCAGCCCTTTTCCAGATGGTAAGTGGTCCAATGGCCAATTTGGCCTAAATGTTAAATGGCTAATGACTGAAAAACATGATTTGTTACCATTGATAAAACCACAAGTTTCAACTTGTAAACTCTTAATAAAGGCTACATCATTAAAATGTGGTACTAAAAAGGGTATGTGTCTGGTACAAGCATTAAAACTCTGGAACTGTACTGGCATTAAAACAAATCCAATGACCCCAGGTCTGCTTTTAAACAGTACAATATAATTCAAAACCATTGAATTTAAAATCCAAAGACTTTTTCCAGGGTTAAACTCCAGTCAGACGTGCCCTGTTAGCACGACTGAGAACTCAGATGAAACAAGACTTTATGCAGACAGTGGGTCTAAATTGAGTACAGGAAGTAGTTTTGTTTCTTAAAGAACAGATTTAAGGCTTTCCTTGCCTCTTTATGCCAGCCTACAGGTAAACTACAGCCACAACTACAGTAATAAGACCTAGGCTGTAAGAAACAGCTTTAGAATACAGAAACAGGGAAATAGAAAAGAGGCACCGAGGGAATAGAGAGCCATTATGTTGTACTAGCAGCTCTCCCCACAGACTGCTGCCTTGTGCACATTAAAGTCGGTGGTTTTGGCCAAAAACACAGACTATCATTACAGAGACTTGTCCTCCCTCTGTGAGTGCTTAATGACCTTAAACAGTAAAGACAAAACTGAAGATAACTAACACACAGCTCTAATTAGCATGAAAATAGTTTAACTAACAGAGAACAGGGGCAGCTGGCAGCATGACCTGCTTTAAACACGGCTCAATACAACCAGTACAAACTGCTAAAGACCACTTAGACTAAGAACGTTAATTAATTAGCAAGAAACTCCTTCATTAGCATAAAAATACGTGACGAAACAAAGAATAGAGGAGGCCAGCAGGCTGACCTTGTTAAAGACCGCTTCATACAAGCTGTTATTACAAATTAGTAAAGCTTCACTTAGTGATTTAAAGCTTTGGAGGAGTTTGGAGCTGGGTTAGAGCCAAAAACAAGGACCCCGCAGGCCAGCAGAGTCCATGTTGAAATAGTAGACTGATGAAGCCACTGAAAATCCAACAATGGACACTGAGAGGCTGTGAGAGCTCTACATTAAATACTCTGTGAGGGAAACTCCTCTACTGATTGGCTGATTTTTTCACTTATACATTGTCCCACTGCTCTTTAATGTTTAATTTCTTATACTGCACTGTAACTTCTATTCTCGTATTTTATCGGTTTGTAATTTTTTTATCGTTTTTAATTGCTCTTTAATGTTTTATGTAAAGCACTTTCAATTGCCCTGTTGCTGAAATGTGCTATACAAATAAAGCTGCCTTGCCTTAACTCAAATAATCCTCTGGGGCTGTAGGGACAGGCGATAAGTCAAAATTATTTTTAGTGCAATCAATTAATCGGTTAGTGGATTGTCACTTTTTTCACCAATCAAATGTGAAGTTTCCTGTTTTTCTCTGTTTTACATTAGTAAACTCAAAATGTGTTTGTTTTTGGTCAGAAAAAAACTTGGACTTGTACAAACTACGATGGATATTTCTCACTATTTTCTGACATTTTATAGATCCGATTTGATTAGATTCAACTTTATTGTCATTGCACAGAGTACAAGTACTGATAAAATGAAATGCAGTTTAGCATCTGACCAGATGTGCAAAAAAAGTGTAGAGTAATATATATTTCTATAAAGGTATATATAAATACAGTAGGTAGCTATGATACTAAGATATATACAGTATGAACATGTGCAGCAGTTGCAGTAGGCAGTGTAGGTAGAAGTAAATATATATATATATATATATATATATATATATATATATATATATATATATATATATATATATATATATATATACACACATGTATATGTTGCAGCCCTAATTATATTTCATCAACTTACAGCAGATATAATTAGAGCTGAAACTATTAATTGATTAGTCACAATATTAAAATGCCAAACATTCCCTTGTTCCTGTTTTTTTTTGGAGTAAATAAACATCCCAGTCCCTGATAACTACGTCTCTGTGTTTCATTGTTTGGCTCTGTGAGCTGGGGAAGAAGAGTCCCTTCATGCAGGGCCCCGCAGGCCTCCACTGATGGTTCATAACAGACAACTGAAGAGGCCAAACAGCCCATAACAGCACGTCTGTTGAAAGCAAAGACTGCTCTGAGTCTGAAACTGGGGAGCAACAAGACACAAACAGGCCATTCATCACCCTGGGTTTAGGCTACAATAAGTCTAACATGGGGGTGTAAAAACAGCACTACATTAGTGTGAAGGCAGGCTTGAGGGACTGATTATTATCATCACATTAATTGTGGTTTGTTTTAAGAGTTTAAGTTGTTTGACAGCTCTTGTCACGGCTAGATTATATCATAGTTTTGGTAACAAGAGCTTGAGTAACAGTTTAACTCGCAACACAGTGTTAACATTAATACTTGATGGTTGCAGCATCTCCAATGTGAGTGTTTGCTGCTTATCTCTCATTTATAATACTAATAACTGAATATCTTTGGGGTTTGGACTGCTGGTCAGGCATAACAAGACAAAGATTTCACCTTAGATTTTAGGGAAACTATGATGGACATTTTTCACTATTTATTTCACTTTTTATCCTACATACTAAGCAAATAATTTAAAAGAAAATGCAATAGATTGATGAAAACGATAATTGGTACAACACTGGAGTTATCTGGTAAAACTGTAGGTTTTTAAAGTCTATAGTGTTTAAATTCCTCAAGCACTGATTGATGTAGAAAGGTGCAGAACTGTATTTAAAAAATAGGAAATCAGCTTAACCTTTCTAAAAAAAACACACACATTACTTCATTATAATAATAAAATAAAAAAATCACATTACTTCATTATAATTAGTAAATTCTAAATTTTAGAGTGTGGTCTAGACCTATTCTATCTGTAAAATGTCCTGAGATAACTCTTGTTATGATTTGACACTATTAATAAAATTGAAGTAATAATTTTTTAAATACCCTATTTATTTTTTTCATATTCAGATTTTATCCATTTATCTGTTTTCCCTTTTAATGAACAAGGGACGATTTCCCGTGGCATTTTCATAACAGTATACAATTATATTAAAACTTTAATAATGTTACTTTTCGTCATAGTAGCCTAGCATTTCAGTAAATGAACGTTAGCCTACTGGAGTGCAATGTTGGAAACATTCAACTTCTTCTCCTCACCTCAAGATACGGCACGAGCCGACAAGACAGGTCTCCTAACAACCTCTTCAAGGTGAGCTCGTGGAACACGACCACGGGAAGGCAGAAGAACAGCACGAGGAAATCCCAGAACGCGAGCCCCGCCAGGACGCAGTTCCACGTGCTCTTCAGGTAGAAGTTGTGCCACACGATGCACATGAGCGCCAGGTTCCCGACGATGCCCGCTGCGAACAGCACGAGCGCGAGTAGCATGACTGCGTACGCCCAGTAGGAGCCGTCAGTGCCCGGGAACAGCGGGTTGAGGAGCCCTGACCCGCTGCCCGACGAGGAGTTAGTACCCGGCCATGCGGAGGCGGGTAACCGCGGTGTGGTGAAGTAACCGCTCGGGTCGTCATACCGCCGTGGAGGCATGTGGCTGCTCGGTGAGTGAGGGTCTTTTTTCCTGAAATTCCCATCCTTGGCTCCTCGGGCGACTCGCTTCAGGTCGGGAACTCTCGAACTTTCAACCGGGTCTAGAGAAGTCCTGCCCGGGGAGAGAGGCTCCTGTGTTCCGGCACCCCCGGCTTGCTGCGTGTCCAGCGCGGACCCCGACCGAAGCTCCCCGGCTGCGTGGGCTCTGTGGACGTGACGGAGCTCCGCGGTCCGCAGAAAGAGAAGCAGAAGAAACAAAACCGGGCTCATTGTTGTTGTTTTTTTTACCGTTTAACTAAATGTAACTGGTCCGTGTTATCCGTTTCTTTCACAGACATGTGATGAAACTCATATTTTGACTCCTGGGATAAAAAACAAAGTCCATAAAACTGTCTCACAGTCGGACCTCAGTCCGGTCCCGATGGAGAAGTTTGGAGTTTGCTGCTCACTTCAGCACTTGTTATTCATCAGTATCAAGACAGACTGACTGCAACAGAGAGCTTCCGGTTATACATTTCAAAATAAAGAAAGACTAAAACGTGAGATAAAGTGAGACCTCCCCTTATGAGCATGGAGATGCTACAGAAGTTAAGAAGTTAACTTTAGACACTTTTAGTTTTTAACTACTTGGACGAAGCCTCTTTCCATCAACACTTATTAATGCATGAAACACGAGATGGCCTAAATGAACTATCATTGTCCTCAGTTTGTAAACGGAAGTTGGTCATGGACAACAATTTCAGTCAAATAACTGGTATAACTCGATTTCGCCGGCAGATCGGGCAGGGTTTACCCAGTCTGGCGTTGTAACGTAACGCCACCGAAACGGCGACCCTCTGTAAACGTTATGAATTCAAGCATGCCAGTTTGTAACATTTTGGATTATGCTGTTCTTGTCTTTACTAAAATCAAAACTAATCAAAAGGGCAGAATTCTCTTACAAATTACTTTTGGCTCATGTTATAGACACGTTGTTGACGCTGATTCGCCTTTAACATACATGATATTTGTTACAAATTTAACTTTACATTAAACGTGTTTAAACTTCACCTGGGGGAACTGACTTCACCTTGCAGGGCCACCACATCACAGCACACTCGCTGTGTGCGAGCCAGGCTGTGCGAACGCCGCTCTGCACGTTTGATGCAGGGACATAGCTAAGTATTTGAGGAGCAGGAGGCTAAGATTACATCTACAATTATTATTTATTATTAATTAATATAAATGAATGGTTTGTTTCAATGTTTTAAGAAGCTTGTGGACATAGTGGCAGATTGTTTTTACAAGCACAGTTTTTTGAACACCAAAGTTAGGGGGGCAGCTGGGGGGGGTCAAAGCCCTACACTGGGGGGTCAGCTGCCCTCCCCTTGCCCACCTGTAGATCCACCCCTGGTCAACAATATTGTGATATAAGAGTTTTTCCATATCGCCCAGCTCTAAGATATATAAAAATTCACAGATCAAGAAAATGCAGCCTGGGGCATCAGTAAAATAAAATAACGTACAATAAAGTTTCATCATATTGTTAACACTTCTTTCTCTATTTATTTGACCATTTGTTTGTTTAATCATTTTTATTTATTTTTTTACAACAGGTTTGGTCCTCTGAGGCTGTGATTGGCTGCTGCTGAGGATTGTCCAGAAGTTCATTTGCAGCATTGTTTCCATGGCAACTAACAAGAAAACCAAACCAGATGGACCAACAGGAAGTTCTGACCACAAAATATCTCAGTATTTACTAAAATAAAAAATAAATCTGATACTGATGCTCTTTCACTTGGTGTCTGTGTCTTCAGAGGCCATTTGGTGTTCCTCCTGCTGACTGCTAAAATCAGTCTGGGGCACAAAATGGCACAGAGGAGGGAGAAATAATTCTCAAGTCCAGACCAGTGAGTCCAAACTGAAACACAGAGACTTCACCTCCCATGATCCTCAGCTCTTCTGGGAGGACTTAAGCTTCCTCCGGGCGTCCTTGTGTTTTTTGCGGTACTCCTGTGGAAACAGACAAGAAAGTAGAAATATCTTGAAATCTTCCCCATTGCAGTTCAGGCTTGCACTCAGTCTGAGGTTGATATTAATTACATTTAGTATACAATAACATAACCAAATAAAAGGGGAACAACTCAATGGGCTTAATATTGTAGATACATTATTTTGCAAACATGTAAGGAGAGGTTTTTTCAAACCGTACAGGTGTATTCGGATTTGTGAATGTGTGGAACAATCTGTAAGATGTGTATACTATTTGTACATGTGAAGAAGAATCTGCGAAGGCATCAAGATGTGCTGTGGAGGGGCGGCCCAGTGGATCCCTGTCGCTACTTTGACACAAGGTGGGGCCCCGATCATCCCTGACTGGCTTACCTGGACCAGGGTGTCGGATGTTGAAAGACCCGAAACACTAAGCTGACCCAAACTTACATTACTGATGCTGTGACCAAGAGCATTGCGAGATGTGTCAAAGAACAACAATAATGCGTATCAGTCATGTCAATACCTAGAAAATACATACGACAGTCAGCCAGAATTCATAAGACTGTAGTAAAACCCTCGGACCCAAAGCTTTTTTTTTAACCAACCGACAAGGAGAGCAGTCTCCATCTTCCCTAACTGTCCACACGGTGGTTCAGAGAGGTTTGAACTGCTAGCTTAGTGTAGCAAGGCTTCAGCAGAGCCAATGGAGAATGACAGAACAGATAGGAAGGGTGTAAAGTGTATCAAGATGGCGCCATATGGCGACTCATTACGAAGAAAATATTACCGGAGCATAAAAAAAGCGTTGCCGGAGCATCAAATCACAAACCACCCATCTCAGTAATAGTTTCTTTCTACCGGCAGTCAGGTTACTAGCAGCTGATGCACTCATATGCACCTCATTTGCTGTGTGACCGTGTACAGTATACTGTGTATGAATGATTGTGTACATCAGAGATGGGAAGTAACAAAGTACAAATACTCTGTTACTGTACTCAAGCAGATTTTTCAGATATTTTTACTTTACTATTTATTTTTGTGCCGACTTTTTACTTTTACTCCTTACATTTTTAACACGAATATAGGTACTTTCTACTCTTTCTACGCTCGTTACTTAGTTTCAAATAATTTCAGTGGAGTTACCGTTATTATTATTATTATTATTATTATTTTTCGCGCCATCAATACCGAATTCAGTCTAATTGGATGGGAATATACGTTGCACTTGACGCACCACTACAAGACGACTCGACAGAGTCGGCGGCATTCATTCGCGGCAAATCATCGTGGCTTGATGGCGGTAACGTTAGCACTAGTAGTATGGACGGTGACATGATTGAAAATGAAGAAAACGGAGATCCCAGAGGTTCGGCAGACAAACAGCAAGACATTCCCAATCATCCTTGGCCTTATCGGAGTGAGTTTAAAAAAAGAGAAAACTGGATCTGTGAATTCTCACAGAATCACAACTGAATTCATATCTTGCTACTCAGTCAGAATCTTATTAACCTGGAGTCCCAGTCTCTGTCACAATAATCATATATGTCATGTTTTAGGCCTATTGGCAGACATCCATTTAAAATGTAGGCAATGGCATATAAAGAGTCCACTGAAGTTTCTCAGCTACCTCTCTAGTTAGATTTGTGTGGTCCAGGCAGCTTTGCATCAAAAATGGATGTCATTTGCAAGGCTACTTTTACTTTTATACTTGAAGTCCATTTCCAAGCCTGTACTTTGTTACTTTTACTTGAGTAAAGAAGTTTAAATCTGTACTTCTACTTGAGTACGGGAAGAGAGTACTTTTGCCATCTGTGGTGTACATGTACATGAATCAATGTGTATGTAGGTGTGTAGTGCGTCACCTGAGTTAAGGCAGAGCAATTTTGAATACACAATAAAGTGGACTTGAACTTAAATACTGTAATTCTGATCAACAGTGTAAACTACTAGCTTAGTAGTAGTAGTAGTAGAAGTAGTTGTGATTAATGTGACATTTCCTGTTCATATATCATTTACAAACTCAAAGTAGATTTTGTGTGAAGTTACACTTAAAAAATGTTTTAAAACTAAATGCACAAAAAAAAAATGGTGTTGAAGGATGTTCTTACAACGGTTACATTAACATTAATTCAGTCTGAAAATGTTCACCAGGTTTAATACCTCATGGAGGTAAATATGACGAGGCTGTTACCGATCATGCTGCTGTGAAAAGTTAGTGCTAACTGACGTGTACCTGTCTGAGCTCGCTCCTCCTCTCCTCCCACTGCTCCCTCTGCTCCTCCAGCTGAGAGGAACGACAGAACAACCTGGGGCCCTCTGATGGACGAAAGAGAAGGGGAAAAAAAAAAAAGCCCCATCAAATTTAAAGAAATGAATCCTCTAGTTCTCTGTAATGTCGGTTTCACCCCCGGGAAAACATTTTAACAGTACCGATGGGGATTCACTAAAAAATATATATTCATTTTATAATCTCCATCTTACCTGTCAGTCTGCTGTCTTCAGGATAGAAGAAGAATAGATCGGTCTTTGAAGGAGTCTCCTCTCTGTGAACAGTAAGACACACACACACACACACACACACACACACACACACACACACACACACACACACACACACACACACACACACACACACACACACACACACACACACACACACACACACACACACACACACACACACACACACAATTATGAACGGTCCTGCTTTGTAACAACAAAATCACAGGTCTATGTGTAAAGGTCAAGGTCTCAGTAGACTTTAAACATGCTGTGTCCAACAAGTTTAGTAACTTTCTGAAACAAACAATGTGACAATCACTCCCCTCCTTTATGCAGTGATTTGCCAGGTGTGTAGAGGTGTGAAGTAGGCAGGTTCCCCCCGCCCCCCCGTTCCTCACACAGCTACCGCTAATTGCAACCCCCATGAATGCTTTCAAGGAGAGAAAGCTTGAAGATTCATCACGTCTCATCCTCAAACAGATTAATCTATTCGTCCAACAAACTATTTTGACAACTGATTCGATTGTTTCGGTCAAACATTCGAGGTTTCTTAAATGTCAGCATTTCCAGCTTTTCTTTGTCATAATTGATATTAAGAATATTGACTGTTTTTTTGTTTTGGACAGACTGTCGGATAAAACAAGGAAATTGAAGACGCCACCTTGGGCTTTGGGAAATAATAATTTAACTTTATGAGGTTTTTTAACATTAATATGAGTTCCCCCAGCCTGCCTATGGTCCCCAACTGGCTTGAAATGGTGATAGGTGTGGGACTGGCTCTAGTGGCTGTAATTCTGCACCAAGGCTGAATTTTGCGAAAGAGACTTCAGATACAGTATTAGGGGACCACTAAGGTCTATATAAAAGAGACTTCAGATACAGTATTAGGGGACCACTAAGGTCTATATAAAAGAGACTTCAGATACAGTATTAGGGGACCACTAAGGTCTATATAAAAGAGACTTCAGATACAGTATTAGGGGACCACTAAGGTCTATATAAAAGAGACTTCAGATACAGTATTAGGAGACCACTAAGGTCTATATAAAAGAGACTTCAGATACAGTATTAGGGGACCACTAAGGTCTATATAAAAGAGACTTCAGATACAGTATTAGGGGACCACTGAGGTCTATATAAAAGAGACTTCAGATACAGTATTAAGAGACCACTAAGGTCTATATAAAGAGACTTCAGATACAGTATTAGGGGACCACTGAGGTCTATATAAAAGAGACTTCAGATACAGTATTAGGGGACCACTAAGGTCTATATAAAAGAGACTTCAGATACAGTATTAGGGGACCACTAAGGTCTATATAAAAGAGACTTCAGATACAGTATTAGGGGACCACTAAGGTCTATATAAAAGCATCCAAAGTGCACCATGTCATGGGACCTTTAACATAATTTAACCTAAAAAACATTTTCACAGTTTACTGACATTTTATATAAACAATCGATTAATTAGGAAAATACTCAGCAGACTAATGGGTAATGTAGCCAGTGGTTAGTTGCAGCGCTGGCAGGGACTCTGACTGGAGCGGTGGTTAAACTGGGTCATACAATCCGCCTCGTCTGAAGGAAACGGAGGCTTTCAAAATACACACGGAGCCGTTGACCGGATTTCGTCTTCATTGTTCTCACTCTGTGGTTAAAGCGGCGACGTTGCTTTGCTCCTCCTCATCCTCCTGCTCTTCCTCATCTTCATCTGAGCTGCTGTCATGGAAACGTAGGTCTTGTTGCCATGACACCTTTGGCGCCTGGATGCTCTCTACTTTGTACTCTGCCGGCAGAGAGATTTAAAAAGAAATTAGGAAAACATATCTCCCCCCTCCGCCCCCCCGAGAGTCTGAGATATGACCTACCTGTCTCTCCACTTCCTGTTTCTGCGTCGTCTCCAAAGAAGGAGAATTTAAATCCAGACGCCTCCTCTTTCTCGGCGCTGGGATCAGCGAAGAGGAGAGACGACTGCAGGGTTGGCCGTTCTTCCTTCCCTCCTTCCTCCGCGTCGTCTTGTTCTTCCTCTTGGTCCCAGTTCGTCTTCTCGTCCTCTCCGGCGACGTCATCCTTCTTGGTTTGACCGAACACGGCCTTCAGGTCGCCGGACACGTCGTAGTAAATCTCCTTAGAAACCTCCGGAAGTTTCTGAGCCTCCTCCCTCTTCTTCCTTCTGGCCGCTTTGCTGCGAAGACGACAGATCACATGACAGTTTCACTGGAGAACAGGTAGAGCTGATGATGTGGACATAATGCAGGATATTGTGATTGGATGAGTACTTCAGTGTTTTGTTTTTTTTCTATAAGAAGACTTTAATTTTACATAGAAAAGAAAGTTTCTCAAATACATGATGCCTGGTTAACACAGTCAGTATCAGCGTCCATAGTTTTCATGCCCGTACCTCTCCTTTTTGGTTTCATCGCTTTTAGTCTCAAACGCAGCGTGTTCCTCTTTGCTGGGGTCGTAATGCAGCGCTGAGACGTCTCTGCAAACACACATTTTTTTTTTTTAAATCATTTTTTCATTTCCTTTTGAATATCAAATGTTCCAGTTGAGAAGGGGCTGTGGTCCAGACTCTGTGAATGTGCGTGAGTTTGCGTGGCTGACCTGAAGGTCTTGGCTTTGCCGGCCGTCTTGCTGCTGCAGGTGTGTTGGCTGCTGCCGAGGACGCTCTGCAGGATGGACAGGTTCTTCTTCCTCTCCTCGTCCAGAGCCTCCTCTTCCTCAGTCACGCTCTTCTTTTTCTCTGAATCACAAACAGTCACTTTATTCTCCAGAGAAGAGATGCTCACAGGTTTCAACAAGCCCATTATCTTTCTTAGCGCCATCCTCAAGACAAACCTTATATTGTGAGTTCCACTACTGGTAAGGCTTTATAATTAACAAAAACTAAAATTACTGTGTGTAGAAAAATATTCAACTTTTGCAGCGAAAACGAGATGAGAATGAAATAAACATAACTTCTGAAAACAAAAATTACGATAAAATGTATTAAAATTCGTCAACCAGTGACCGACGGACAAAAGGACCAATAAGCTAATTCATGTTTAAATGTAAAATCTTATTCAACGACCTGCATGCATCTGTGGAATCACACATTTTATTCTCCCCAAAATGAAGCGGACCTGCTGCACTACTCAGCATCATCTCAACATTTCAGTAACAGTATGTCTCTGTAAGTAATGTTAGCTAACACCATTACTGAAGCAACAGATTTATGGACTTTACTGAACTACAATTTGCACAATAAACATATCCGTCCTCTGCGTTATTGTAAAGGAAATGTCATCCTTCCTTTATCACGGTCTTGACCTGCTTGACCAGAGCACACACCCCCACCCTCAGCCTAACCTGACTCCTCCTCTTTGTCCTCTTCCTCCTCTAGGAAGCGAGAGTCCATCCTGAAACGCTGGTCTGTCCCGAAGCGAGACTGCAGCTCCATCAGCTGGACAACACAGTTATGGATTTGCGTTTAAATTATGTAATAAATAAATAAAAAAAAAATATATATATATATATATATATATATATATAAAAACACACACACACACACACACACACACACATACATACATACATATATATGCATGCATACGGAGCACCATGTCTGCTTCTCACCTTCTGTCCTGCTTGGCCTTCAAACTGAGGCCTGATGTCAAACCTGCTGCCATCCTCCTCTTCATCAGCATCCTCCTCGTTCTCACTGCCGCCAAACAGCTGAGGGCCCGATGGCTTCAGACGCACCTGACGACACACACACACACACACACACACACACACACACACACACACACACACACACACACACACACACACACACACACACACACACACACACACACACACACACACACACACACACACACACACACACACACACACACACACACACACACACACACACACACACACAATGAATAACAAACACATACGGGCATTTACATAAATCCACAGGTACATTCTTAACTAACCATGTACCATCAGTAACCCTTCACTCACCTTTCCTTGTGTTGTGGCGTTCTCATTGACTGCTGCCTCATCACCTGTGGCCTCATCCTCTGATTGGCTGTCCTGGAACAGAGTCTTCTTTGACGTCGTGACCTCTGAGGTCGCCTGCTTCTTATCTGCATCATTACCAACACCATCATCACCCTCATCATCAGAGCCAAAGACGATGTGCTTCCCTGCTCCTGCTGCTGGAGCATCCTAATGGAGATGAATGTTGTGTGTTAAACACGACTCCATATGAATGCTAATGTTTCTCAATGTGTGCTGCTGGATGTGTTCATACACAACTGAATACTCCATCAACTTTAAAAAGGTTGAAATGGGTCAATGTTTGCGTAAGTGGCCAAAACAATCAGTGTTTGCAGGTTTAATTTCAAGATGTGTACCAACGCAGAGTTATAAGAAGTCTAACCCACAGAGAACTCGGATTGGCCAGAACCCCTGTCAACACATAACAGCCGGCCAATAAGAGGTTTACAACGCATAATAACACACTGTAATGTTCCCTAAACTGTGTTAATCAAAGGTCAAGACTTTGTTCATGTTTAACTAAACAGTTTATAATATCTTTTTTAATTCATCCATTTATTAATTTATTGTAATTAAAAAAAAATCATAGAAGTTTAAAAATGTTCCTGCCTCGACCCAAAATTCAACCTAAAGCCATTTAGCAGCCCTCCCAGGACGGGACTGGACCATGTGACCCACCAGGTTGGCCAGAGCTCCCTGGATCAGCTTCTTGTGTTCTTCAGCCTCTTTCTGTCTCTGCTTGACGGCAGCCAGCCTCCTCGCGTTGGCCTTCCTCTGCCACTCCTCTTCCTCCGCAGCTCCTAACGCCGCCCGGGGAGGAGCCTCCTCCTCTTCTTCTTCTTCTTCATCCTCCTCCTCCTCCTCTTCCTCCTCGCTGGAGGAGGACTCGCTGTGAGGAGCAGGGGGAGGAGCTGCTTTCACGGCAGCTTCAGCTGAAATCATCTCTTGCTCGTCCTCGTCAGCGGAGGAGCTGGAGGACGAAGATGAAGCCGTTGCGGCAGCTTTAGCTCTAACATCAGTCGGATTGGCCTCCATCCTCTCCTCTTCCTCATCATCACTGCTAGAAGAGGAAACCGTCTTAGCTTTCTCCTCCTCCTCCTCCTCCTCCTCCTCCGAAGATGTATCCTGTGTTGCGCTGTGTTTCTGTCCGTTGGTTTTGCCGCCCGTTGCTCTGTGGTTCAGCTGAGGAGCTTCAGAGTGCAGCTTCTGTTTTTTAACCTGACCTCCTCTTCCCCCCTCCTTCTCCTCTTCCTCCTCTGCTTTGCGTCTCCTCGGACACTCATCTGTTTGTGATCTGTCGTCCAGTGCTCGCGTCCCCTGGAAGGCAGGCAGCGGCGCTGACCCGACGCCTTTACTTTTCTTTGTCTTCTTCTGCTCGTCCTCGCTGCTGTCCTCCTCCATGAGGGCGGCGAGGATCTCTTCCGGCGTCGTGCCTTTCTTGGGAGCGGGTCGTTCTGGAGGCCTGGATGGGAGGTCGGTTTCTTGTTCCGGGGAGGCGCCGAGGACGCTGGGAGCCGTAGTCTTACAGGTCTGCTGGGATTCTTCGGCTAGCCTCTGTAGATCAGCCAGAGAGAGCTCCAGACGGGTGACGTTAGAAAACATGGCTTCATAATCAGAATCTGAACTGTAATCGGCCGATTCTAACTCCTCCTCCTCTTCATCATCATCCAAATCACTATCTGATTCTGAGGAAGGGGGTTTTACAACAGGGAGGACTTTTAGCTTCTTGCTTTGGTTCTGAGAACCGGGCTTATCACAATCCTCGCTCTGCTGTGTGGAGGACGGTTTCCTGGAGGCGACGTGTTTTTCAGAATCTGCTGGATTGTCCTCTTCCTCCCCAGCTTTACCTTTCTTCTTCGTCTTTCTCTTCTTGTCCGTGTCGTTCCCTGCGAGCTGTTCTGCAGTGGGCAGAGTCAGTCTCTCCTGCGCTGGCGGAGGAGGTTTCCTGGAGGCGAAGAGTTCATCTGTGTCTGCCGAGTCGTAGTCATTCTCCTCTTCGTCACCTGCACTACCTGGAATCCCAAAGAAAAGCTGGTTCTTGCAAAAGTTTGTCACATTTCCACAGCATATTTAAAGAGTTTTTGCCTCGTCATTAGATACATCCTGAGCTTCAGGCACTAAATTTACAAACCTTCCTGGAACGACGAGTTGATCCTTATTTTTTTAAAGCTCCATTGTGTAATTTTTTGAGTTGATTCTTAGCAAAAAAAAAAAACTTATACACAAATATGTACTCATTCATGTGTAATTACTTCCACCAACTAATCAAAGTATTCTCATAGCTTTGAATCTGACATTTAGAATCATTCAGAATACATACGAGCGAGTCGCTCTTGCGCTTTTACACTCAGTGGCACTGACTGTGACTAATGTCAGGGAGGGGGAGAAGATTACTCAGCGACTGCCGGCAGATTTGAAAGCCGGTTGAAGATGGAGGATCACGCTTATTCTCAAGGACATGTTACAGAGTCGCCAAGCAGGTTAAAAAGAGAATTAAAACGACAACGTGACAGGCAAAGCAACAAGACCAAAGTTAATACTGGAGTGGCTTTTCCAAGATGTAAAGAGCTCATAAAAGGAGCAAGGACTTTAAAAAAGGGATGCCGAAGTGTCCTGCTTTCTTCTCAAAAAGGTAATTCTGCCTATTTGTGTAAATTCAAAGTTTTATAGTTACTTGGCTAACTATAGCATGGTTGTGCATAACGTTGGAACGACGTCTAGGATACTTTTCCTCGCGTCAATGATGAAAAAGGATTGTCTACATGGTAACATAAACGTAATCATATGTGTCGTGATTTCCCTGGCAGACAACTCACGTCATGGAGTTGTAACACAGACTAGCTACAGCTGGAACAGCTGCGTGTAAACGATGGAGATACTAAGAGCTAATTTCGGTTTCACTGACATGATTGTTCATACTGAAATATATTACAAACACAAACCTCCGTTGCTTCTCTCCTACGCTGTAAACATTGCCTTACATTATTAATCTCGTACAATATACAGAATAACGATAGCACTGATACTTTACTAACATTAGGTTGCATATGTTTGGGAACCTGATAGCTGATGTTAGCAATGAAATGGTCCCAAAATAACATAAAACTATTATTACACTTGAAGGAAGACTCACGGACGACGTCATACTTCTTGGAATAATACGGCCACCGTAGGAGTTAAAATGCGCTCAGAATGGGAGGGGCTAGAAAGTAATATTCAGTTGGTTGTCATATACAATTTCACCGCTAGATGGGAGAAATTCTTACACAATGAAGCTTTAAGTAATAACAACAGAGTGATAAAATGTAAATTCCCCGTGCAGGATCAATAAAGTATGTCTTAATCTTATTTTTTAATCTAAATTGCTCCAACCTTTAAGAAAATGTGTTTTCTTATTCCATTATCTTATTTTCTGCATTCTATTATCTTAGTTTCATTCTTTTACACATCATTTCTATTTGTTATCATTACAGCTCCACCAATAAATTGACTTGGATGAAATATGAGCCAATAGTTCAATAGTTTTTCACAGATATACTGGTATCCAAGAAATGTCAGCAGTGTCTCCTCTCCATAGTTTGAGCACAGATACGTTAATACACTGTTAAAATGTACTGCTCACTATATATTTTGGTCACTTTTCTTCAATAACCAAATATAAAAGATCTTTATAAAAAAAAAAAAAAAAAAAATTCTAATTCTCAAGAAGAGGAATGTGTTTGTTACCTCTCCGCGGCTGACGAGCACGGCTGGACTTCTCCAAGTAGTCGAGTCCGACTACTTCCAGCTTATCATCCTCCTCTTCCTGCCGCAGTGCAGCATGGGAGGGGTTGTGGGCCCTCGCCATTCTGCGGATTTCCTCATCTGAATCCACATCGCTGTCAGTCAAACGTGGCCCCTTCCCCTGAGCCAGTCGGTGGTCGGTTGGTGGTTCACATCCGTTGGTGAACTGATGAGCCTCGGTGCCATCGACAGAGTCAACCGTCTGCTTCAATCTAAGAGAACAACCGAGACTGAGCTGATGGGAGCAGAATAACACACTGTGTAGATCCCACAAGTGGATCAAGTTGCTGTAAATCTTAATACTCAAATATTCAAAGAGACCTAAAATATTCATAATTGTTCCTCGCCAAACTGTAAGGAACATTAAATTATAAATACCAACAAAGAAATCATAAAATAAGTTGACCTAAAGTAATTGATGTAAAAGTCCCAATTCTAGACTCAAGTCCACACCTCTAGGAATTATGCTGTAAATATACATAATACAGTATCTGAGAGAAAAATATCAAAAACCAAAGAAAAGGTTTTGATATTTATCAGTTTCTATATCAAATGTAAAATGTTTGCTAATAAGAACTCAAGAAACCACTTTAATCTTCAATCAAAGCAATCAGTAGGGGTGGGGGGAAAAAATCGATACAGCATAGTATCGCAATATTTTTCGTGGCAATACTGCATCGATACACAGACGCCAAGTATCGATCTTTTAGGTTATATGTTTTGGTCAGTTTGTCTGCTTGACAATCCCATTTTGCAGCAATAAAATTGAAGTGAGATGAACAGACAGAGAAATTTATCTTTTTAGATAAAACAGATGTTGACAAAATTTTCCTTTGGGGACATCATTTGAAGTTGGGAAGAATTTGAAGTTGGAAAAAAGGTAATACATTGCAATATATTGCAGAATATTGCAATAGGTTTAAAATCGCAATAATATCGTATCTTGACATAAGTATCGTGATGATATCGTATTGTGAGGCCTCTGGTGATTCCCACCCCTAGTAATCAGTGGGAGCATTTGGGAATTCAACAAACCAACTAGATTTAGATTTTTAGATTTAGGAATCCCAGAAACTAGTAGAACTCGTTGAGAATCCTGGGATCAACACTTTGAAATCTGTAGTACCCGAAACCAGCAGGGATCACCGAGTAGCCAGCAGAAATTAGAGAAACATTTAGGAACATTTGGGAATCCAATAAACTAGAAGGCACTACTGAGAATCCTGGAAAGAAGTGGGAAAATATGGAAAGTCATGAACTAGAAAAAACCAGGAATGCTAGAGATTAGCTAGAGATCAGCTAGAGATCAGCTAGAGATCAGCTAGAGATCAGCTAGAGATCAGCTAGAGATCAGCTAGAGATCAGCTAGGCACTTTTGAGAATCCCAGACACCAGCAGAAATTCTGAATACGACTCTCTGGGAAAATATGGGAGTTGTGAATCCCAGGAAGGAACAAGAGGAACCTTTAGGTTTAGGTTGTCAGCATCAGAAAGCATCACATCGGTACCTGGTTCTGCCCTCGGCAGTGTGGGAGTTGACCACGTCTGTCCGACTCTTCTTGCGTGTCGGCGGCTCATACGGAGGAAACTCTCCCCGCCTCTTCTTGCTGATGTCATCGTCCCCTCCCTGCACCTCCCAGGTGAGCTGGGTGACCGGTGTGGGCTGGTCTGTGGTGGGCTGGTCCGCGGTGGACCGGTCCAGCTTGCGGATGTTGTGGCTGTATTTGGACGGGTCGTACTTCAGGGTCCGAGCCCTGCTGCCTTTTTGACTCCTGAGCTGCAGGACGGGGAGGACCCGTCCAAATTTACTGACCACCCAGTCCTGAAACCAGAGCGCCCAGAGGACAGTCAACACCTCCATGCTCACACAGGATGCTGTGCGTTTAATAAAGACAATTACCGTTCATTCTTTTACCTCAATGGCAGAGAGAACAAGGCCTTGGTTTGCAGGCTTTAATATGAAAAATCTACAGGAAGTGTTTAAAGGAATACGCCACCGTTTGTTGAAATAGGGCTTATCACGGTCTCCCCTGGCTGTAGATAGGTGGGCCAATGCATTTTTTGTCTCAGTGCAAGTAATTAGGTTGTTTTTTTGTCTTTTGTTGGCTCACTTTTACTCACAACATGCTAACCGGCAACATAGGATTCCATTCACTACGCTAAGCTAACTAGCGGCGGCGCTGCCGGTGTTGCACCGGACTAAAACAATGCATGCACAAAAAATGCGTTGGCCCACCTATCTACAGCCAGGGGAGACCGTGATAAGCCCTATTTCAACAAACGGTGGCGTATCCCTTTAATTGGCCGCAGCTTAACACCAGTTAAGGAAAAAACGTTTAAGCGAGCCGAGTGGTGAGCATGACACGACTCTGTTGTACTGATGGAATTACTGCTGTGAAGGTATCATGTTAGCCATTGTTGTTGGCTACAGGCATTATTTCACCCTCCTCAGTGTGCTGGTTTTACTCGGCCTGTAATTGTTTTTCTTGGCTGTTATTTCAGACTCTGCCATTATTTGAATGCCTGCTTTTTTATGAACATTTATGGTAAACAAACACTCGGGTGCCTCCATATTTCTGTCCAGGCAGCGTGCTTCTAACACGAAGAACTGTCAGAACAAAAATGCAAACGATATATGCGAGGCAATTGAGAACCAGTGTCTTCATTACATTTCATTTATTTTTACAATGTTAAAAAAAAAAAAAAAAAGTACTGATATTGGTATCGGCCTAAAATTAAAATAAGGTGTTATTTGGGCTCTACTGAACCTGATGTCCAAACAGAAACGGGAAGCAGTAGATGACTAGACCTTGTGTCCTGGTACTTCGGTCCCTGGCACCGCAGCCTTCATGGTGAAGTTGTCCACGCCAGCTTTGCTCAGGGAGTCCAGCATCTTCTGTCTCTGGTCCTCAGCTGCGGTCTGCGGGAGGCGCTGCTCTGCTGCCGTCTGCCGCTCCTCAGCCAGTCTAAAAGACACAAATACCACAAACTCACCACCCACTGGGATCAGGAACAGCCTATCATCAGAGATCCTCAGTGTGTGGTTCAGGGAGGTAGAATACATACAGTATATACTATACAATAAACAATCAGCTGTTCTCTGGTTGCAGCTTCTCAGATGTAGGGATTTACTGCCTTTTTATATTATTGTAAATTAATAAATGTTTTTTGGACAGTTGGTCACTTTGGACTCTGGGAAAATGTGATGGCAATTTTTTTCCAGACAGTTTATGGATAAAACGGTTTATTACTTAATCAAGAAAATAATCAACAGATTGGTCGATCCTGAGAGTAATTGTTAGTTTCAGCCTTTCTTAAAATTAAACTGACGGATTTTTAAATATGTCCACTTCCTCTCACCCCGTAGTAATTTTTGTGTTAATATTAGACTGCCCGAAGACTGTCATGGTGAGAAAAAACATGATTGTACCTGTGCAGGAAACTCTCCTTGGCTGTTTCAATCTGCAGAGTTCCTCCTTTCCATTTGGATTTGTTCAGCACCGTCAAACCTGCAGAGGAAACACACTGATCTCAGCTCTAATGTCAGCTACGCTAAACACAAGGTAAAGGACACCAACACAGTAATAAGTTTTTTCTCCTGTTTTAGGTCAAATAAGACTTGACGACTAAATGACATGTTCAGATGGATGGATTAGTTCACTTACATTTCTTCAGGTCGGCGTCTGAAATGTTGATGTTAATGTAGCCAAAGGTTTTGTAAGGAACGCCTGCAACAAAAGTCAGAACACATGCAGGTCAGTGAGGACCAAAATAATATAAAACAACTAAATATGCAGTCATTTATATCTGATGGAACAGCAACAGCAACAACCAAAAATAGAAAAGAAGCCTGAAACGTTTCTGTTGACTACAGGATGATAAGGATAATTGATTATCCCAAAACGCATGTACTTAAAACTCAGGTATCAGCTATGAGAGCTTCCTTAAACGCAACAAAAGGATTTTAAAAGGTCCTATGACATGGTGCTCTTTGGATGCTTTTATATATATATATATATATATATATATATATATATATATATATATATATATATATATATATATATATATATATATATATATATATATATATATATATATATACATACACACACACACACATATATATATATATATATATATAGATATATAGATATATATAGATATAGATATTTTATATTTTATATTTTATATATTATTATATAACTTAGTGGTCCCCTAATACTGTATCTGAAGTCTCTTTCCTGAAATCCAGCCTTGGTGCAGAATTACAGCCACTAGATACAATGAGCTGTCCTTAGTATGTGCCATTTCTGTGTCTGTAGCTTTAAATGCTATTGAGGAGAGAGAGAGTGGGGGGGGGCAAGATGGAGGGTGGAGGTGTGGCCTTGACCAACTGCCATTTTGCTTGTTTGAAAGCCATGATGTCTCTTTCTCATGGGCGGGCCAAATTCTCTGGGCGGGTTAAGCAGAGAAAGGGGAGGTAACCTTTCTCCTTATGACCTCACAAGGAGCAAGATTCCAGATCGGCCCATCTGAGCTTTCATTTTCTCAAAAGGCAGAGCAGGATACCAAGGGCTCGGTTTACACCTATCACCAACTCATATTGATGTTAAAAAAACTCATAAAGTGACATTTTCATGCCATGGGACCTTTAACAGTCTCACATAATAATGACAACGCCGACATCGGTGGATTATGTACGTATGTCAAGCATGTTTCAGATTAGAATGTACAAAACATAGAGCATAGAAATGATCAGAATGAAAAAGAATTTTAAAATCAGTTATCATCGACTGTTATCATCATCATCATCATCATGGCTGTCTGAGGGTAAGAGCGTGTACTGGATTCCTCACCCTCGTCGTCCCTCCGGGTCCGGAGCTCCACATCCTCCACCTCTCCAAACTTCCCGAATCGATCCTTTAGATCCTTCTGGGTGACCGTGTGGCTCAACCCGCCGATGTACAGCCGTCTCATCGCTCCGCATCCACGAACAACACTGTCACTGCACAGACAACAAAACACCAGAGGTCAGCCATCGAACTGTTCAGTTACTCATCAATCGACCACAGATGGGGGCCGACTTGGATCTTTTAACATATTCCTTTTCACCGTGGATGTGTAAGTAAAAATAACTTTTAAAAAACTTTTTGGGGGTCAGTTCTTAAGGTAACCAGGTTGGTGCATTATATAATACATTTGAGGGTTGCTTCTTGCTTGTACAATTTACAGCATAAGTTCTCTGATCTCTTATATCCAAGCAAATGGTATTGTAACTGAAATTCCCCTAACCTAATCGATATCGAAATGTAATCAAATCGGGACCTTGTGAATCGACATTGATTCGGGAAATCATTGGCGATACCCAGCCCTACACCTGAGCAGTGCCAAAAACGTTTGATTAGTTGATCAACAAAAAAATGTACTCAATGAAAGATTTTGATAATGGATTAATAAGAACCAATTCATTTTTTGTAACTTCTTTTTTTTTCTCTTTCTTCTAACTAGTTCATTTCTAACTTTGTCATTTCCGAGTGTGCAGGTTCTTTGTTTCATAACAGTGAAACAAATAACTTTTATTTTCACATTCCTTGGTCAATTTTTTGCACATTCCAACCATTTATTTCATATTTATGATTCTTGGCTTTTGTTACTTGTTTCTTGTTTTTCAGTCTTTTTCAAATTCCTTGTATATGAAAACCTACTTCAGATACACGTTTTTTGACTTGTGGTTGGACTGAAAAAGTCCACCAAAAGTCCAGGAGTCCTGTATTTGTATTTCTGTATTATAGCACAATTAGATTCATAACTGGTGACAGGTTTAGGAATCCTTACAGGAGCGTAGGTTGGCTCCCTCCGTCAGCTAGAAAGGATCCGATTCTGCATTCTGCCAGCTTTATCTTCATAAAACCCTTGTAAGTGATTATTAAACCACATCCTCATAAATGACTTTGAAGTTGAATCAACACCTCTCTAAAACAGTTTCAGCACAAAACTGAACATTATAACTTTCATGGAGGTAGGGGGTTAATTGCAGAGTTGTTGTCATGACCTAATAATACACTAGTAAGTGACAAAAATGAAACAGCGTTTCCTCTATGTTGATTTTGTAGTGGCGGCCCACCATGGCAACATTTCTGCCACCACATTATCAGAAATAGGGCTGTACAAAAAATGTAGTCGCAGTTGCCTTTTAAATGATCCTGCCGACGTAATGCACCCCCCGTTGGCTGCTGCTCACATTGCACTTTAACAACAAGTAGAACTATTCAGATCCTAAAGGAAACACTGTGAAATGAGAAAATTCAATAACATGATAGGATTCACATGATCACAACCATAGTCCCTGTGCGGACAGGCTATGCTAAGAGGGAAAGTACGTAAGTAAAACGAAACCGACGCAACTACTTAACGATTAGTGGACTTTACCGTCTCCATCCAGCTCAATCTGAATTAGATTAGATTCAACTTCATTGTCACTGCACAGAGTGCAGGTACTGAGACAACAAAATGCAGTTTAGCATCTAAACAGAAGTGCAAAAAGCAGTAAAGTGCCGAGTAATGTACATATGTCTAGTGGCAATATGAATAATAAACATTATAGATATTAAGCGGTAGATATGAATACGCTGAATGTATACAGTATCAGTGGAGTGATGGAATATAACTAAGTACATTTACTCAAGCACTGTATTAGGTACATGTTTGAGGTACTCGGTATACGTTACTTGAGTATTTCTATGCTACTTTATACTTCTACTCCACTACATCTCAGAGGCAAATATTGCACTCTTTACTCCACTACATTTATTTGATAGCTTTAGTTACTTTTTAGCAGATTTAGATTATTAATACAAAATATAATTAACTAATAAATGATGTAGTATTATTACAGGTTAAGCTACTCCAGTATGTAATTAAAATAAGCTCCACCTTTACCAGCTGCAACAATAAAGTGATGAACACATGAATGCATCAATAATCACAATGCAGTAAAATAAGATAGCCTATATGAATCTGAAATTGGTCATTCTGCATGATGAGTAGCCAACATTTACTTTCAGTACATGTTTTAATGATGATACTCTTGTACTTTTCCTTAAGTATGATTTAAAATGTAGGACTTTTACTTGATCTATTTTTTAACAGATTACTTTTGTTACAGTGTAGTATTGTTTTATTTAAGTAAAAGTCTCTGAATTCTTGTCCACCACTGTATAGTTTTAACAATATGGACAGTACAATTGCAAAGATATATACAGTGTGAAGAGTACAAACATGGGCTACAGCAACAGTAGTCAGTGCAAGTATCGTTATAGTGCAGGTGTAAAAAGTTATTGTAAAAGTGAGGACAATATATACAGACTACACATCTGGAGGTATGATATGAATACTATAGATCCGACATGTACATATTAGACAATAGTATAATATGAATACGCTAGTAGTATATACAGTATGGATGCTAATAAAAAAGTGTACATGGTCCATGTAGAGCAAGTAACGTTATAGTGCGAGTGTGAGCCAGCAGCAGCGAGTGAGGCAGAGCCAGTCATAGGGCAAGATATTCACTGAATCGTTGTAAGAACTAAAACAGCGGCACACAGAGTCTATATAAACTACTACCTCTAAATAAATGCACTTATAACTGCGATGATAAAGTCATCACGACCAAACTACCCGTTGAATTGATATCGGCAGAAAAACCAACAAATGTTTACCTCACATGTATCCAGCTGGTGTTACACTGAACTCTGTCCGGGCTGCACTGCTACATTCCTGCTGACTTTCCCTTCCGTACTTGTTTCCGCAGAACCGAAACGTTCCGCTGTGTGACGTTCAACAACAGCTTTAGAGAAAACAAAATACAAATAAAGGCAGGAACGGATGCCGGTACGTTTATTTATAAAATGTTGAATTATCACGGTTAATCGATAAAGAAATAACCATATTTTTCTTGGTTAGCTCAAACCCGTTGTAATCATTCTTGATTACCATCAGCTGTTACAGATACGGCTTACAATGTAGAAGGGTCTATCAAACTTTCCAGCTCGACAAGGTTATTATGTATTGCCTATTAACAATAATACGACGATAATGTGTGCTTTTAAATTACATATACATGAAGATTTGCGGTATTTTGTAAATAAAGAGAAGCGCTATTTGACCCTTCTTCCCAGAAATAGTTTCTTCTCCCCTCCGACACGTGAAAAGTGGTAGAGTCCGGAGGGCGCGAGGCTCCAAACTGTTTTGGTTGTCAGCAGCAGAGGGAAGACAGAAATCGTTCAGGTGAGGAAAAAAAGAGGGTTTAATATAGCTAGCTAGTAGGCCTGCTTTAAAATAACTTTAGTTTAAATATTTCGACATTATAACAGAGAAGAACAACTTTAGACATGTCAGTTTGTCTAACTTTATCTAGGGCATTTATTGTTTGCTAAAGTCGTCGTCATTTTAGATGATGCACTGTACTGTTAATAAAATCAACGTAACCCAATTTAAGCGTTTTCCAGTGTATTTCTTTAATAATTTGACTAAAAACCCTCTATTTTTAAGATGTTTTAACGTTAGCTAACGTTTGTTGACAGACTGTGGTGGAATGTAAATAAACTGTAACGTTACATTTACTTAAGTTACTGTACTTTATTTGAGATTATTTCCATTTTATGCTAACGTTACTTCATACTTCTAACGTTACTCCTCTACATATTGGAGGTGAATATTGTAATTTTTTACTCTACTACATTTATTTTACAGTTACTTTGCAGATTCTGATTATGAAGACAAAATATAAATCAACTCATAAATTATGATATATTGTTATATGGTCACATATGTGAGATTTCCATGTCTTTTAGTTATTATAAAGCAGGTCGAGGTGCAATATAAATACTGAAAGTATCAAAACAATGAACTGATGCACTGACAACATGAAACTTCCAAATGTTTTATTATTGAGTCAGTCGGTGTTTCTCCTTCAGGATGATGGAGAAGATGAGCGAGGAGAACATTGAGGATGTTAGAGTGCTGGAGGCTCAGATTGAGCATCTTCAGGCAGAAGTTGCAGCGTTGCAGCGCCAACAGCAGGACAACCACAAGGACATAACGTTCCACTTAAGAGGACACATGCAGGATGCCATGTGAGTTTCTTTTTTTTAAATCTCTCTCACGCCCTTTTCCACTTTTTAACCTATAGCATTTTCACATCTAATCTTTAGTACACCTGGGCCATGCAAAGGCATGTCAGTAATTAGAAAATGGTAATCGAAGGGCTGAATTGTCATGAGGGTAAATGAATGGTCTGTTGTCCACACAGGTCATATGTGTGTGGACAGAAACAAGCAGGAGAGAAGGAGAAGGTACTGTCCAAGCTAACGGAGGAGGTGGAGGAGCTGGAGGAGGATCTGAAGCTCCAGACACAGATGAATGGCATCAGTCTGAACAGCTGCACGACAAAGACTCTACAAAGCAGTAAGAGCAAAGCGTTGTCTCAATCCATTCACTGTTTTCTGATGTTTAAATGATTAATCAATGAATCTGGAAAAATACCAGCAGATTCATTGATCAAAATATTTGTTAGTTGCTAATTCAATAGTTACAGTTTATTATTCCCATTTTTTTACCCATAGTGTTACTACATTTTAGTACCTTGTTTCCATGCCTATTGTCAAGGCCGCACATCACAACAAATATTTTGTGATTTTTAAAAGGTACATCCCTTTGGAGTTTTGGAGACTGGGCCCATTATTTTATTTGTATCATGACCGAGCGTGAATCACATCCTGTTGGTTTCACACTATCCCATATATAACATTGTTATAAACCAAACAGGCAGGGAAAAAATAATGTTTAATGTAAGAAATAAAAGTTTAAAATAGAATATTTCAAACCTCTACGTTGGAAAACATTTCTGAGGAAAGAAAGGCATTCAACACTTTTGTTAGGACGCAAGGACATACACAGTGCATTTTGGTGAGAAACACTGGATGTAAATGTGTGCGTGTGTTTTTTTTTTTTTATACTTTTTTATTGTGACGTTCATATTACAATCCTACAATTAACATGTCAAAATTGACACAGTATATTTTTTTCCCCTTTTTTCCTTCTTTCCTTTTCTCCCCCTCCCTTCCCCTCCTTCACACCCAGTGGGAGAAAAAAAATAAAAAATAAATAATTAACAGAAGGAAATATATACGTCGACACACACTCATACATACCTACTTACACATGCACACACGCATCCACCCACACCCATCCTCTGTGAGGGAGGGAAAATATTGTTCCCGCACTCTGAGAGAGGGAAAATGTTTTTCCCGTACTCTGAGGGAGGGAAAACATGGTTCTCGCAGGGATGGTTTGCATCACATGATACACAGGGGAGGGGCAAACATATAAAAGCTCACATGCAGGCACTGCGGCCTTCTACATCATTTCTCTTGGTGCTCGATGTGCTCTCTCTGTACAGTGACTTTCATTTGAAAATGGCCTGCAAGGAAAGGTTTTCTGTCAGTGAAGTTTTGTCACAGCTCTTTGACACTGAAAGTGACATAGAGGAGAATGTGTCTGAGACTGAGGATAATGTTGAGGAAGACCCTGATTATGAGGCATCCTCCTCTGAAGAAAATTAGACTCTTGGGGTTGACCCTTCTGTTGTCTCTCAACCACCAGCAGACACGTTACCTTCCAAAAATGGAAAATTATTATGGTCCCTCTCCCCACTTGAACGACAGGGTAGACTTAGTGCTGCTAATGTGATAAAATGATTCCAGGCCCCAGCAGATATACTATCAGCCATGTCCAAGATATTTTCATGACACCATAGGTTGAAAAAGACATACTTGAGATGATAAATTTAGAGGGAAGTCGTGTGTATGTGGATAGTTGGAAAGATGTGGATGTGACAGACCTCCATGGCTACACTGGGTTGCTCATTTTGGTGTACAAGTCAAAAAGTGAAGCAACAGCAAGCCTTTGGAATGTGGACAATGGAAGGGAAATATTTCTAGCCACTATGTCTCTGAAAACATTCAGTGTTTTCTCCCGTGTCATCCGCTATGATGACAGAGAAACGAGGTAGGGCCGACGGGAGCGTGACAAATTGGCAGCAATCCGGGATGTATGGGACAAGTGGGTGCAGCGATTACCCTTTCTGTACAATCCAGGCCCCCACGTGACTGTGGATGAATGTCTGGTTGCATTTTGTGGCAGTTGAATCAGGGAGATTTTGTAGTGATTTTCATATGTTTCAATAGTCACGTAATAGGTATTCTCGATGTGTGTGTGGGTGGGGGGCTGTCAACATTTTCCAGTTGCCAATTTAGGCTATCAATATAAAACTTTGGTAAAAGATTTTTAATTACCAACATTTTTCTGGAGGTTTCAAATCCTGGGGTCAAATTGACCCCAAGGATAACGGATGTTAGTAAATTTGAGGATAACAGGAGGGTTAAAATATTATAAATTTGTCCCGTTACATTTTTAAAGCTCGACTTTTCATAGACTTTCAAGATATGCTCCACAATGGGACTAAGACCTTGAAAAGACTGTATGTTTGTTGTTATATAGCTCTTTACTTGGAGATATCTAAAAAAAATGATTACTTGGAAGGTTATAATCCTTAGATAAATTTTCGAATGTATCAAGTAGATGGTCTTTGAACATTTTATGGAGTCCTTTAGTTTCCCATATCCTGAAAGTCTCATTCATACGATTTGGAGTGAAGTCTGGGTCCTGACTAATTTCCCTCAGGCAAACCGTATCAGTTGATTTTATTTTCATAATTTTACCTAATCTTTTCCAGCTCTTCCATGTATGGTAAATAGTGATTCAAATGTTTAACCCTTTCTGCAGTTTGCCCTGAGAAAATTAGAGAGGTGGGTGAGTCTACCAATTTGTTCTCAATAGATTTCCATTTAGGATTAGTTTTATTATTAATCAAAACTAAAATGCTTTTAACTTGAGCTGCATGGTAATAAAGGCCCAGATTTGGTAGACCCAACCCACCCTGTTCCCTATTTTGTTGTTACGATTTAAGTTTTACCCTTGGTTTCTTTTCATCCCAAATAAACCTTCCTAGCATTCTTTCCCACTCCTTAAAGCATGAGCTTGTTAGATATAAAGGAAGGTTCTGGGGAAAAAAAGAAAGCGTGGCAATACGTTCATTTTTATAATTACTATTTTTTCAAATATTGTAAGTGGCAAGATTTTCCAGCGCATAAGACCCTGCCTTAAGGAGTTTTCCAGAACTTTATAGTTGCATAAATACAATTTATCAATTTCTCTGGGGATTGTAATGCCTAAATATTTTATTTTATTCTGATCCCATTTCAACTTAAATTTTTTCTTAAATTCTATTTGGAGATTACATCCTGTTTCCATGGCTTCAGTTTTAGCTGAGTTTAATTTATAGTCTGAGATGGCCCCATATTTTCCAATTTCCTCCAAAAGCGCCAGTAATGATTTATATATCAGTTAAGAATATTATAACATCGTCCGCATATAACGCAAGTTTATGTTCTTCATCTTGTATCTTAACGCCCTTTATACCCATACTTGTCCGTATGCATTCCGCCAATGGCTCAATGCACTGGGCAAAAATCTGTTGGGAGAGCGGATCGCCCTGTTTTACCCCTCTTTTTACCTGAAAGGGTTTCGATAACAAACCAATGGCTTTCACTCTAGCTGCTGAATCATTATACATCCCATCATAAAATTAATAAATTTCTTGTGAAAGCCAAATTTATTCAAAACTGCAAACAGAAAGGGCCAAGATACTCGGTCGAATGCTTTTTCCGCATCCAATGTAAGCACTACCATTTGTTGTTTTGTTTTTCTAGCAAAATCAATAACATTGAGGGTTCAACGAACATTGTCACTAAGAAATCTATTTTTAACAAATCCTGTTTGGTCCTGATTTATAATAAAAGGTAAGATATCCGAGAGCCTATTTGCCATGATGGATGTAAATATTTTCTGATCAACATTCAGGAGTGAAATTGGCCTATACGAGGAACATTGTTTTGGGTCTTTTCCTTCTTTAGCTATGACTGTTATAATTGCATTTTTCCAAGTATCTGGCCATTTTCCTGTTTGTAACACCTCATTAAACACTCTGTAAAACTGATGCGATAAGGTCTTTATAATCTTTATGAAATTCATAGGTATAGCCATCTTCTCCAGGGCATTTCCCCAATTTTCCCTTTTCAGTAGTTTTTATTATTTCCGTTTGGGTTATATTTTTTACTAAGCTTTCATTCTGAGTTTCAGTCACAGATACAAGGCTTAATTAATCTAAGTAACTTGCAATTGTCTGCTTGTCCAGGTTATTTACTTCTGAATTATAAAGGTTTTCATAGAAGTTCCTGAAACAAGATAACATTTCTTGTCCCCCTGTCCTTGGTGTTTTACTATCCATAATTGTATTAATTACAGCTTTTTCTTTGCTAAAATTTGTTGAGCTTTAGAGCTATTATCATAAAATAATTGTTTAGCAAAAGTAAAGTCTTTTACCAAGTCCTCCGAATTAATACTCTCTCTATTTCTATTATTTTATCCCTCACTTTTAATTCTTGCAACTTTTGTATTTTGCTCTCTATTAACCTTTTGTTTATTCTCTCTCAGTTTTTTACTCCAAGATGAATATGCAATTATCTCTCCCCTTAGGGTTGCTTTAGCTGCTTCCCATAATAATACCGGATTTATTTCACTGTTGTCATTTATATCAAGGAATTATTTCTTCAAACCTTTGATCCATGAGTAATGAGTTGTTAAATCTCCAGATGCTTATTTTTAATGCTCTATACAGATTTAATTCAATGACGACTGAGGAATGATATGCCAATAGAAAAGGAACGATCTCACAAGTAATCACCTTAGAGAGGTCATGCTTTAACATAAAAAAATAGTCCAGTCTTGAGGATACTTTATGTGCATCAGAGTAAATGGTGAAGGTTCTGTCCTTTGGGTGGAGATAACGTCAAACATAACAGTCCCAATTCTAATTTTGCTTTAGCTGTTGGTTCTGATTTGTGTTTTATTCTACTTATAGTGTCTATCTTTTGGTTCATCACTAAATTAAAGTCCCCTCCCATTATAGTTAATCCTTTAGCCTCAGACATTAACAGATGGAGGATTCTTTTAATGAGGGCAACGCTTTCTCCTGGTGGGTTATATACGTTAAATAATGTAACTGGTTGACCATCTGTTTCTCCACGTAAAAAGACAAATCTCCCTTGTTTTTCTTTGATGCATTTATCTTTAGTAAATCTTAAACTGTTATTAAGGAGCACCGCTACTCCGCTTTTAGCTGATGTATATGAGGGTGAATACATTTGTGTTCCAGCTAATTTCCCCAATTTTTCATGTTCCCCTTGACTTTTAGGTGGCAGACAGCTGGTCCAGCAGCTCTGTGTATCAGGTCACTGCTCTGAACTGGTCTTCCAGGTGGAGTTCCTCCTCTCTGAGGTCAAGGTTAGTCCTTTTCATTGTGCTATTAATCTGTTAAAGAGACAAGAGGGTCTCTGGTTCACTGTGGCACTGGCCAACATTCCTACCCTAGCTAAGGCACCGGACAAGTGGAGTTGATTTGATTGCTGCTTTTAGCCTTTCTGAATGTGCTGAATCACCATGTTTTAGCTAAACTGACATGAGTCAAATCTCCTCAGAAAATGTTGCCTTTTCTAGTTCCCATATCAAATGATCTAGTCCCAAATTGCATATAAGCGTTTGGAAATTTATTCAATTTCTCTACATTCTTGTTTTTCCAGACTGATAAACAGTTCATACAGCTTCTTCTTTGATTTCTATATGCCCTTTTCAACTAACTCTGTGTCCATCTTCTAGTACCCATCCAATATAAACTAAGCAAGGCATTTAATGTTTTTATTTTTTATTTTTTTGATCTGCTGTTCCAATAACTAGGCCACTATACTCATGATTAGAGCCAGTATACTCATGATTAGAGCCCAATGTTATTGGCTAATCGCAGACATCCGTTTTTGGCCTCAAAAATCCAGTATAACGTAGGCTCTTCTCATGATGTCCCTTAGATGTACCTGGAGTAAATGTTCAGATCCAATTGGGTCAAAAACACGACTCTAGCCAAAACCTTGCGGTTTCTTTTCATTTACACAAAACTAATGTCAGAGACAAAAGCTGCGTTGAAAATGTTTCAGGTAACACACTGTATCCTTAAAGGGGTGATGGAATGATTATATATGGTATTTCACACTGTTCCTTAAGGTCTCCTAATAGGGTATGTAACATTGGTTGTGCTGAAAATTGCCCGACTGCTATTTTATGGGCCCTTAACTACCCTGTGAATATGGCCCTATTTGTAACAAGAGCTTTCCTTCCAAATATGGTATGCTCATGAATATTTAGATGAGCTGCGCGCTGATTGGTTTGAGCAAACCACATACAAATACATTGGAGACGAGACAGCAGGTCTCATATTTCAGACACTGCAATGTTATACATTGTTTGTCTGCTATTTTGTTATTAAATTCACTTGAGACTTTTTTAATGCGCGAAATCTACTATATAAAGCTCAAATATGGGCCGTTTTACGAAAATGTATGGCTAATTGCAAATTTGGTAAGACGTGTTGGACTTTAGGAGCTCCACGCAGTCTGACGAGGAACGGCAACCTCCATACCCAGTGAAAGTCACCGTTCCTCGGTTACTGGACTACCGGGGCTCGGGGCTCCATTGAGCTCCGCAGAGCTGGCCGGCTGCCGGCATAACTAGAGTATATTTACAGTGTGAATTTCGTCACGCCACTTATATTACAGCTACCCCAAGGTCTTATAAAGCTAACCATTGTGTCCGATTTCAATTTAATGCATTTATGTGAATTATAGGGGTTTCGTTAGCTGCTAGTGTCCCTTCAATCCTAGCTATGTACAGATCACAGCTAGTTAGCTACACTTTCGGCATAACTATAGTATATTTACAGTTTGAATTTGGTCACGGCATGTATATCACAGCTACCCTAAGGCCTTACAAAGCTTAGCTAACACTTTTGTCCGATTTTAAATTTAATGAATTTTAGAGGTCTAAGAGGAGACTAGCTAGCTCTCATTAATAGAGCTCCATCCAGCCACGGGCTCTATCAATGAGACTCACGGACAAGAGGCGTTTATTTCCCCGATTGTTTGTTTAAATAACTCAACACACATATCCATTATAAGATTAACTGGAACCTGTGGTAAGAGATTGCGGGCGTAACAAGCTCGCTGACTGCGCTCTCACTCACACACACCTGCCATTTAGCAGGAAGAGGGGAGCTGCAGGCCCTGGAGCTCTGTCCAGGCAGCGGCGTTTGGTAGTCCAGTAACCGAGAAACGGTTACTGGACAGGCCGAGTGGCGAGGCAGCAACCCAGGCAGCACTGGCCGCTGAACTCCGACACACAGTCGGACAAAAGTTTCGTAAAACGGCCCATATTTGACCTTTACATTGTTGATTTCTCGCATAAAAAAGTCTCTGAAATGAATTTAGTGGTAAAATAGCAGATGAACAATGTATACAATTTCTGAAATCTGCGTGACCTATTCAGAAGACGTGTAGCCTATGTAAATGTTGGGGCGTGACAAAGACTAGAGACTAGAGCCAAATGAGGAGGAGCCACCGAGTTGATGTCAACTCGGTGGCTCGTTGAGATTTGCCCGTTTTCAGAGGCAGTTTCAAATTGTGAGATTTGCAGAGGAAAGAGGTGTCAATGGGATTTTGAGGTTCTATGTATGTCCTATTTACCCTCCAAACTGTCGTTTTTCATCTATGACAAGGTAAAATCGGTTTTGCATTATATCACCCCTTTAATAGAATAGAGGCTGATGGTGTGTCCAGGCAGAAGAGGGCGACAGAGGGCTATTTTCAGTCGTTCACTGATGAGGGCTCAAGTGCTCACTTAAGATTTTAGCAGCACCTCAGACCTCGGTAGCAGCTCTCAGACATTTTAGTTATTTTTTTGTTAAATGTTGTCTAAACACAAGCCATACAAGATCTCTAAATAAAATACAGTCAAAAACAACTGGCAACATTATGATTTATATCAGGAACCATCTGATTAAAGAATAATTGTTCCAAGATTATGAATCTGACCAGACATTTGATGCCAACTCTCAGTACCTGCCAGTTTTTGATAAGAACTGATGTTTAATACACATAACACACTTCAGGCCTGAGGCACATTTTGGTCACAGTTTAACAAAAATGATGGTTGACCTTAGACATCAGCCAATACAAATACTGTATGTAAAGTCAAGAGTAATTGTAAATCTATTGTAAGGACATTCTGTAATTCTTGTCCTGTAAACGTGCTTCATGTAGGTCCAACAGTTTTCTGGTTTTCATTCGAACTGGACAGCCAGGACAGCTGGTGTCATTGAATCACTCCTCCTGCCTGGCTCATGAAGTATCATTAAAATTGTAGTCTTCTGAAGTCTTGACTTGTTTTGATAAATTATTTGGCTGTTTAATTTGGAAACACTCATTTTGTAAACACACACTTCTTAATCTTAATTATAGTTTGATTAATACTTTTTTTCCATTTCCATTGCAACATAACGAAAGCTAGTACAACTTCCAGTAACTGAAACGTGTTTTGTTAG